>NW_013526359.1:5803438-5820386 GCF_000836215.1 Papilio polytes
TCAATATTAGAAAAAGAAATGTAAAAGAAATAGTTAATCAGATATCATTTTTTTTTTCAATTATTTACACAAAATGCCATAGAATAATTTCATACACTTCAAAAAAAGACCAATAAACTAAGACTTAAAACTTCGAACAATTTAGTGTTAAAGAGCAGACACTTTATTTATTGTTTGCGAAAGCAATCGGAATACCCAATAAAAGACTGGCGGCTCCAAAAACATTAAAAGCGCGCCGTCTGGGAACCTGAAACTGCAGTATATTTGAAATGTTTACGGGGTTCGATGCATCGAGGGTGGAGGGTTGCTATGGCAACGCGTAGGGTGAAGTAAGGGGATACTCCACGTTGATTCGAATTAGGGTGAGGGTGGGAATTTATTTTGGTTCCCTATTTAGTTGATATTTGAGGGGAGATGAGGTGAACGGCCGTGTTCAATGGTAGGGTTTTGACTACTGTTAAGGTGATGCTACTACCATAAGTTTAGTTAATTGTTACGACTTCTGATTTTAAAATATGCCTATTATTTGGTGTTTAATTGTGAGGTAGTCTTATTAGAACATATGTTTAGAGGGATTGAATTATTTCCATCCTATATATTAATGACATACAATAAAAAACGCAGACATTCAACTGTTTTGGTTTGGGAACTAATCCGAATCTAATTCCGGAAAATAATCCGTATTTGTTACACCAAGATCTATTGAAATAAATGGGACTACGTCAGCTTTCATTCTTTATGACAAATGATATGAATGTTTTGAATAAGCGTCCAAATCGATACATAAACTAGCAATATATCACGGAAAGCCTACCGTTGCAGCGCTAGATTCGTAGATAGTTTGGCAATGCATACATCGACGTAGGGTTGCTATCACCTGAACATCTATACTAATTTTATAAAGAGAAAAGATGTGTGGTTTTGTATTTTTGTATGTATTGAAATAACTTAAAAACTAATCGGCCGATTTCAAACATTCGTTTATCATTAAAAAGCTACATTTTCACTGAGTAACATAGGCTATATTCTATATTATTTTTTAATTGACAATTGGAATTTGATAATTAAAGAGATGAACATATATTATGGAATATTTGGACCTATTTGGACAGGAAATCTATGAGAGAATCCAACAATTGTTTACTTCACAACCCTATACCGTCTAGTATTGTGACGTATACAAACTGCTGGTACGTTGAGGTCGTTATGACGTCATCGATTGTGCATTGCATACGAAACGATGAGGACTAATGAAGATGTTGAACCCTACACTTGATACAAACGTCCTAACGTTTACGTGAGATATATGATAATGATGCACGATTGTATTTTAACTTAAAATAAAAAAAAGAAATCTACCCAGAAACTGAGGACCTGTAATTTAGTGTATTTTTTAATTAATATTAAGATAATGCTAATGCAGCGATATTAGATACCTATTCTTACTACTAAATATAATTACACAATTACATGTTCTAATTCTCTTTTCTCCTGAATTACAAAAAATACAATTTTTTTTTACATTATAATGCTTTTATGAATGTATCGGTAGTGTAAACATCCCGTATTACGATAATTTCTGCAGAATACACAATCCTTTAAAACCAAATAGACGCAGCTTAGTGCATTTCAATCAAGGCATCAGTTGCAAGACCCGTGTCTCTCGTGCACCGCCCGCATCCGATACCGATCTAATTAAGCCTCCATCGATTCTGGATTAATACGGAGACAATAAATTAGTATAGAAGTCTGCTTTGAGTATAATATGAATTTAATGGGATGGAAAAAGTTTGCTCAAAAGGCGATGCTCAAATTGCTATAAGTATGCGTGACCGAAAAATTACGGTTAGAAAAAGGGAACAGGAGGCTAGTGTAGGCAAAACTAGTCCAATAAGCTTGACTTGAGGCTCGTTGTGAGAGGCTCTGTTATATTGGTTATATGTTTAAGAAAATATGGTAAAACTTATACTAAAACATAGAATATTATGCAAAAGAAAATTATGTCACACTTTCATACGTGATATATTTTGTTTTTTTGAGTTTAATTATTCTAAGCAAATAAATTCATGTCAATTTAGGCTTACAATGTTGGCAACATTAATTGTGTAGTCAATATAGTGCCTTGACGTACACAAGGGACGTAAATATATGGTCAAGCGAAGTAATCGATAGCCTCAAGTCATTGAGGGATCCTATAAGATGTATTCTCGAAACATTTTATTCCCTAAATACTATTATAGTCAGCAAATAACGCATTCCTCTCAAATTAGACGTTCAAGTGAAATTTCTTCATGCCATCTTTATTCGCTACCTTATAATGGCTTGCGGGTCCGAGGCTTACCAAACCCCAAAGGTGCTCCTGTGTCGTAAATTAAAGCAGGTGTACAAGGAAAAGTAATAGTTATTACTATGTGTTAAGGTGGAATTTCGTCTGCTTTTAAAACGACCAATTGAAACATGGGAGAGAAGGGTAAAGACGTCTTGGAATTGTGGTCATCCAGTATTGACGTGAAGGTGGAATTAATGTTAAAGGTGGTGTAGGGGAATGTCGATTTAATATTCTTTTATTAAAATAGATGGCGTTAAATAAATATATTAGTGGTCACTATTCAATAGATATTTATTTAGTTAATATTTTGTGATAATTTCAAGATTGTTGACTATAACGGGATAAATGGAGGTAAACTTAAGATTTGGAAAAGTTAAGTAATTGCTAACTCAAAGTAATAATTCCTGAATTAATTAATACAAATATGTAAGTACAGATCAAAGCAACAATTAAGCGAGACGTATAGTTAAACTTTGTTTTACGTCCAATTTACTTTATAAACAATGTTCCAGTAATTTTGCATACTAAATGACTAGTGAAACTATATGAAGTCCTCCATTAGATATTTTAAGAGTTTCATATATCACTGCCACAAATGCGTTTACGTTCAAATATTTTGACAGCATGTAAAGAAATATAAACACTATTGTTAGCAGATAAGGACTACATTTGCGTATCAGTATATGAGATATGTATTCCGTAGATCTAAAAATTACCTACCGGTCTCGAACGTAATATATCAAACACGTGTGGACAATTTTAGTAGTGCATTTCAGAGGAAGACCGTTAGTATATTTGTACAGGGGCCCCTAAGTTGCGGAATATTTTCTTAGAAGATCTTTACGGGTTAATGTTTGAAGTCTCCCAGCATTAAGAAGGAATGTGTCTCGCGATTTTTACCTTAACTAAGCTGCGGTTAAGTTATATTAACGTATATTCTAAATTAAATTACTGGTACCTTATATTAAGGTTTTCAAAATGTTATAAAGCTTTTATAATCAAGGTGCCAAGTTTTAAACTACCAACTATATTATAAACACTTTAAAAGTAAAGAAAAATTACAAAAACCATATAGTTGGTGTTAGCATCGACGCTGCTTTGAACAGGTTAATAAAGCCAAAGGAAGGAAAATAGTTTAATATTTTAGCTTCAACAATTTCATTTTTATAATAAAAGCTGGCAATAAAGAGTGTGACGGCATCGAAGAACGCTTTATTGATTCCCTATACCGTACATATAGGGTTGACAATTTCCTACAACTAGTATGGCGGAAGTAGTTAAATTGTCTCTTTAGTAAAGATCTTTATAATAAATTTACATTAAAGGAGCCTCTCCTTTGGTGACCAATAAACAACTTTACCTACAGCAATAACATAAACGAAATTATTAAAATACTTAATGAGCAAAATAACCAAAACATTGCTAAGAAACTGAGTTGTTCGGTGGAATTGTTATTTTTTATGTTCGTTAATCCAGCGCTTTATTTATTTATTTTGCTTGTGACAACCCTAACCAGTGTCGACACGTGCATTATTCAGACAGCGGCTAACCGCGTTAGCGTTAAAATTCATGAGAACATATCGCCTTTGAACCATTATTGTTTTCTTTAGTTCTTCTACGTGTAAAAAATATACAAATTATCTGAATTAAAAAATAACAGAAACTACATTTAAAGGCTTAATATTATACACAATTAGTTAATATAATATTTGATTTGGAAAATATAGTTAGAAAAGTTCGTAACATGTTGAAAACTGCAATCAATCCTAAAACCAAAAATCCTAATCATTCATGCATGCACACGTATTTCAGTAAACAATACCTTATTACCATAATTTTATTAGTTGGGAGGTTATAAAATTACCAAAGTACATCAGTTGGTACACTTTATGACGTCACGTAATAAGTTAAAGCTACTGCTGGGGTCCTAACGCAAAAAGTATTCCTCGCTCGAGCCTTTGAATAAAGGAAAACTTGATATGAATTTGTAATAAAATTACCCACCCAAAATGTATGCGGAGTGGAGAATGGGAGATTTAGGAAAGTACAGTCAACGAAATGAATATATTACGTACGATACTTATGCAGACGTGCGCGGTACTCCAGTATTCTATACGGACAGTTAGAGGTGTATGTTAAACTTGAATTGTCGTTTTCTTCATATCAGTTTTTTATAAATGGCTTTCCTAAGATAATAAAATGTTCCTTTATTTCGCTTTTACATACTTTATAGTGATCGCGGAGGAGTGGAAATAAATTCTTTCTATAACTCCGTCGATTAAAGATGCAAGGTATCTTTTTAGATGCGGATTTCAGGGCAGTGGAATAATAGCTACTTTGTCGAATTAAAGTTGCCACTTCACGTTTTCCATCGTATGAAAATAAAGCATATTACAGCATGGTGATAACTCATTGCAGACTTCCTAAGGAAGTCTTTTAGTATGAAGAATCTACACTAATGTATACTTTTTTATTTTTAAATCAACATTTACACTCTTGGTCCGTACTCTTTTTTGCACAATTTATATCTTTTTTTTGTGTAATCTTTTACATGAATGACTTCCTTTTTCGTTTTATACACATTTTTTTTCCATTATGTATAATTAAAAATAAAAGTAAGACTGATAGAGTAGTTACATATATCATATACTGTGTTAAAAATACAAGATATAAAAGGTAGACTAAATTTAGTACACGTGGAAATGTTATCAATCGTATTCGAGGACAGATCGCTAATGGATTAGGTACACACTCTTGGCAGTAAATTAAATACTTAAGATTATACATCTTTAATAAACTTTCTTAAGTAAACGTACGAATTTATTTCAAGGACTTTCCGAAGTTTGTTTGAACCCTTAAATATTAAACAAACATTTGACTTAGGAAATATTTATGTAATTGGTAAAATTTAGTCGGTTCATCGACTTCATGTTTTTCTACAAGATCAAAGACACAATAACGATCAGATATAGGAAGAGTGCACGGAACAAGATAATTAAGTATGATGCGACAAAACATTTCGCCGAACCACGTCTATATTTAATGAAAACTTTCCCGCATAATTCCCGAAGGAAGACCGGGCTTAATTTTTACGACTCCCCCAAAATCCCCTCGTAAAGACGCCAAAAAATATTCCCGCAGCCGGCGCCTTATCTTTTAATATTGAATGACAAAATATAAAACTTGTTCAATATACTGTAGAAATGCAAATGTCGGCGCTGGCTGATAAATAATGTAAAGCACGAAGCTTCCGCTGTTACAAATGTCATCTAAAATGTACAGCAAGTTCTAGACCGTTATTTGACAAGAGTTGAAAATGCGGAAGAAATATTAAAGCATCAAATTATCTCCCGTACTCAGACTACTTCTGTGTTCTCAACGAAATAATTGCAATTAGCAATCTATACTTCTATACTATTATAATAAAGCGTAAACACACACTTTTTTGTTGCCTAAGATGTCAGCAATTGCAGCATATTTTTGAAGAATCCTTTTTTAATAAAAAGCCCTACACTTAGGTCACGCTTTAGGCTATATATTTTCACGCCATTAAACTTAGGGGCTAAATATTTTGGATAAAAACCCTAATGTGGAAAAGAGACCATAAGTTGCTGCCAACATCAAGGAAGGATTGCCATAGTAAGTTGATTAATATTTTGACATTTGCAATTAAGAACTTGACAAATCTAAACAATAAAATAATGTTTTTATAATTCTACGCGGATGAAGCCCCACGGGAATAACTAGTTAGTAATAAACAATAAAGTTATGTCGGTGAAGCTCGTTATTTGCAAATAACAGACATCAAAACGGACGCTGTAGTGTCCATTGCAACGTCATGATACGTCACGTCACGTCACGTCACAATACCGCGTACTGCCACCGCAACCGCAGATTCGAGCACGTAGCTCAAACGTGACGTCATTAACAAAACTAAACCGGGATTATGTCGTCAAATGTGACATACGATTTGCACACAGTACAATAATTTGGGAAACAATTATAATATGGTCGTTATTAATCATTCCAATTATCGTAATATCAAATGTCATTGCTATAGTTGGGTTAAATGAGTTGTTAATTTATGTCCTAGCTGTTGCTCGCGACTTCGCTCGCGTGAAAATAAAACCTGGGTAACTGATAACGTAGCTTTATAATGGTGAAAGAATTTAAGAAATTGGTCCAGTAGTTTTTGAGTTATTTCAATACATACAAAAATACAAATCTTTCCTCTTAATAATATTAGTATAGATAAAACTTCTTAAGTGATAAAATTCTAATCGAAATAGACACTCGACGTCTTTCAACATAAAATAAATATTATTTATCGACCGACTTCCCAGAAGAAGGTACTCAATTCGTCTCTATGTTTTTTTTTATGATAAAGGTCTCCAATCCTTTAATATTAATTTCACTTCGAGAGAATCTGTAACGACCGGCGTTAGAGCACGTTAATTGCTGAAACTATTAATTGCCTCCATTAGTAATTTGAGAAACGATTTTCAGTTTGAAATTTACGCCGAATAGTTGATGCCAATGAAACTGGATAAGGAAAATTGGTTATAAATATGTAATAAATTTAACTACATAATAAATTTTACCTTGCACTAAATAATTTAAATGTGCAGATTTTCAGTTACTTACATTTCGCAATACTTACGGACACAGACAGACAGACAAAAAGAATGCGATTTTCGTTATCAGCAATGCAAATACATCATCTACCCGAAATCTGGAATTTTACTTTTGATATTACAAACAGACACTCCAATTTTATTATATGTGTAAATTAAAACATCAATTTTTTTTGCCATCTTATCGCTGTAGAGATTATATCCTATTTACAAAGCTTACATGTTTGTTGATTAAAGTTTACTATAAAATGACAAGCGTTTACAGGTAAGCAAAGCAAAGCGTTTAGCTAAGGTAAAATTATTTAAGCAAACGTCTTATCTTGCTTGACGGAAATTCACGAGATATCGTCTTATTTCCGTCCCAAGAATCTCCATAAAGCTATAAGCAATATAAATTTACCAAGGAAATTTTTCTTATTACATAAAATTCACTGCGTATACTACTTTAAAGGCAGACTCTTTGCCTTTTTGTAAAATTGTAAATTTGAGGATTTCCAGCCCTCGAACGCTTTATTTTTATTTCTGTTTCTTTAAAAAAAAGAAAAGAGACACCAATATCCTTGTACAGTATCGTCAAAGACGATAAATTAATATAACTAACCCCAATACGAAATAAGGTAGGAAAATCATCATTCTCGGAAATCAGCCAATCTGCTAAACACGTTGAATACTCTAAACTTTAATGCAATTAAAAAAATACATGTTAGATATTACATCATTATTCTATCCTGAACGTAGTAATTGACATGTCTCTTAAGGTTTCAGTCACCGCAATCATCAAAGAGATTCTCGCGACGGAAATACTAACGAAGCTTTGATAATTGGATGATAAATATTTATAACTAACTGTTGCTCGCGACTTCTTACGCGTAAAATTAAAAAAAGAATAAAAAAAACAGTGTTACTCACTGATAACGTAGCTTTTTATTGGTGTAAGAATTTTACAAATCAGCCCAGTAGTTTTTGAGTTATACATACAAAGACTGCACAAGCAATCATTGAATGTTATTCAATACTGAAATAGTTTCATTAAGTTTTTTGTTTATAATAATATATGTAAAATTAAAAAGTGATAAATTTACTGTTTTGTAAAATTCATTCGACTTGTTATTTCATATATTTACTTATCAAAAAGGACTTAAAAGTTTACCTTACTTGAGGTTTTCATTGATATTTTTTGTATGATCTTTTAATTTACTGAAAACTTACCTGAAAAAAAAACACGAAGGTTAATATAAATCGAATTTAAACATAAAATTTCCGTTAGAAAAATCTTGAAAAGGTTCATTGTGAGAAAAAGCTCTATATTTTACTGCGTTTTTAAAGCTTTTGAACGGTAGTAAATAAAGTAGACCTGGTGTTGGGTATTAAAAAGGCAAATAAAGATTTTTTACGTCCAATTCATTAGGGTCGTAAAGCTTAGCAATGTCTATTTAAACTTACGTTTTAAGAGACTAACAAAAATTAAGGTCTTAACCTCTTTGAACTTTATCAGCCTTTTATGCCTCATAAGTAAATTTTAATAATTAAAACTCGTATAGCTCTTTATTGTTTCTACTGCTGGGACACAGCTATAAAAATT
The DNA here is from genome assembly GCF_000836215.1 of Papilio polytes. Taxonomy (NCBI): domain Eukaryota; kingdom Metazoa; phylum Arthropoda; class Insecta; order Lepidoptera; family Papilionidae; genus Papilio; species Papilio polytes. The sequence continues at coordinate 5,811,984 of NW_013526359.1, forward strand.
GCAACTCCATGATTATTTTAAAAGTTTAAGAGTATAATATACTAGCTGGACATAGTCGCGAGCAAAAACTAGTTTAATAAATGTTTAAGTCTAACACAGGATCTCAAAGTTCCTTGTAATCTGATATTTAATTAATCTTTTTTTTTTAATTTAGTGTAACTTTACAAATATTAATTACAACCGTTGACAAGAAAAGAAAATTAAAACATTGAAAGAAAGTGAACGAGATATATTTTTCAATTAGCCAAATTGTCGAATCAAAGAATATTCTGGGCGGTCCCTTCTTCATTAAGAAAATGAAACGGTATTATTTTGAAGGTATAATTAAGTTTCTTTTAATATGAATAGGAAATCAAATCGTTTGTGGAGAAATTTGATTCTATTTTTCCCTTAATACAAAGAAGATTTCAGACTAACAATAATAGATTCTTAAATCAACAACAAAGCCATTTATAATTTGACTATGTGATCTGTTTTTATTTTTAAACTAGCTGTTGCTTGCGACTTCGTCTACGCAATATAAAAATAAAAAGTAGCCTATAATATGCCCGTTTATGTCAGCTACACTTCAGTGAAAGTCCAGTCTAAATCGGCCCAGCCGAGTACAGAAGAATACGAAGACATACAGACCGAAATCTGAAATTTTTCTTTTGATATTACGAACAGACACTCCAATTTTATTATATGTATAGACAGATATGGCACAATTCTAACAATAGTTATGTAAGTATGGTTCCAAAAACAAATGGAACTACTAACAACCCCATCGTTAGCGGACCGAATTCGGAATTCTAATCACGAGGCTTTAAAGTTTTAAAATTGGAACGTGTCAGTTGAAGCCCGGTTGCCCGCGGCCCTGTGTTTAGCGTTCCCCGTTCCGTTTGAATTAATTTTTGTTTCATACGTTCGAAATTCGAAAATCATCGCGTTTTACCATTTCTATGCTGCCAGTTGAAATTAGAGTGTGTTACCGATTTTTTTTAATGGCCCGTGTAAAATGGACAAAGGAGGTTATTAGCACAGTTTTTGCGTTTAAAATTTTATTTTCATTTAACACACTTTATGTAAAAAATATCAATACGTAAGATGAAATTATAAAAGTCATAAAGACTAAAATCTTTGTAAAAGGACATTAGCTCGATCAATTCCAATCATTACAAGTCATAAAAAAACCGTGAATGCAGCACTTGTGATATTGAAAGTCGTGCTCATTAAGGGGATGAGGGGTGAAGAATTAAAAGGTTCGAAAGGGACGGGTGTATATGCGTGAGAGGGACAGTTGTAGCTCTCTAACAGCCAATATCCGGTCGATCAGCTGTGCGGAGGAAACAGCTGGCTGTCGTTGAAGCGTCATTCATTCTCAAATGTTTTTTTTTCGACTATAACGTTTTTGCAACGGCATCAAATCCATGGTAATTTGTTCTCGTGTAACGTTCGTGTTGCCATGTACAAGTATTTTTCTAGTGTAAACTTTGCGTTTTGTTTATATCGAATGACATTAACACAGAATATATTAAGTATTTTTGTTCGCTGTAATCTGTAATTGTTGTAAATCTTTTAATACATGTTATTTTAAGGAATGCAAGTAATAAAATAGCGTGCCACAAAACTAAAAACAAGTTATAAACAACAAAAACTATAGCATTAAAACTTGAGCAAGCAATAACCCCTACTATTTAGATGACGTGCATTCTGCATTGGCTGTACGACACGCGAACCGATGCCGACTGAATTAAAAAAAATAAAAAAGACATGGCGCCGGTTAATGAGCCGCTTATTATTTGTGCTCTACATGTCGGAAAGCGACTGTACAATATTTGAATAGTTATATAATAGGTTAAGTTTTGAGTAGTTTTTAACACGCGAGTTTGGACGGTTTTTTAATGAATACTAGTTTTTTTAGTCACGATTTCGATGACATAAAAGGAAATGTTTCGTAGGAAAAAATTATTTTAAATAATTTTTGGTTTATAAAAAAATTACTAATTAATTTTATAAGTAAATTCTAAATAACAATTTCTTTACATTTCTTTGAAGTTTTATTCGGTACATTAGATTCTTAATGAGAGGATTATTTGCTCGTTAGACCCAACATTGAGTTAAAATTAAATATATAAATACTTTAATGAAATCTTTAACGTTGCTTATTTAGCGTAATTAAACTTAGACACAATAAATGTAATATTAGAGAAAAAGATTTTCAGTACTTAAGCTTAGCGTTAATAAAATCGTTTATTAGCATAATACTCTAAAGTTTATCTCAAGCTTTGTATGAAATGTCTATTTTTTAATACATACTATTTACGTATATTTTTAATTCTTTCTTGTACGTTATACAAATGACTCTATACTGGATACTTTCGTAAAAGTAAAATTGCGTGAGTGATATTATATTAATAAAATTGAAAGCAGGTGAATTTTATGCGAAAGCATACTTCATTACGTATATTTACATCAGCCGGGTTACCCTAACAGTTTGCTTAATAACTTCGAACTTTATGTTATAGCAATAGGAAGCAATTTGACGTTCGCAAAGCGCCTGCGGTCGCAGATTGAACAGGACTGAAGTTTTAATATTAATTGTACAATGAAACAGCATTCGTAATGAATTGATTTCTATTCAGATTTTATACAAGAAAGTTCTGTATTTTGTTCAGTAGGAATTTCTTCTTGAAAAATTGCTAGAACGAGATCAAACTAAAAGAAGTCTTTTATTTCGATGCTTTAAAAGAATGCATAGCGTATTTCGAAGCCTCGAATTTTAGTGTCACAAAATTACGAACTTAAACAAAAGAACAGCGGGCGCACACCCTTGATTAAACTAACGCACAAATGTGCGATCGTCGATTGTTTCGCAGACGATTCAACTGTTTAGTTGCACAACTAAAAATCGAGTAGTGTGCACACCTCCATATAAGCTCAAAGGAATCAAAGCGCGTAAACGTTACAAAACAGAACAAACTTGTGTAAGATTCAACATCAACCAGCGTTTAAACAACATGTATCTATCATTGCAACTTTTATTGCAAGCACAGTGTCTGTTAACAATGTCCGCAGAAAGTACTGTGCTTGTAAAGTTTAGTTGGAAAATGCGAGATAATGCATTGGATAAAGGTCGAGTGCATTACATGACTTAACTTAATGTGGAAAGCATTACTTATTTACCCAAAAAAGGAATACTGTTTTGTAGTTAACTTAACACGTATTTTTTAGATGTAATTGGTGAGTGAAAGTTTGTAAGGACTATAATTTTATGATTATAGCAGCTGTTTACAAGAAAAATGTCTATTTCAAAAATAAAGTCTCTTTTAAATTTGGAAGAATAACGATCCACAGTGTTCAAAACTTAACCGTCGTTATACGACCTTGACCAATTTTAAATGGAATTTAAAAACTTTAATAAAGTTAACAAAACAGTTTCTTTACTGCGTTTTAATGCAGACTATATAATGTAATTAGTGTTAGCTGTTTCTAATCTAGTGTTAGCTAATATAGGCTATAGGTGTCGTAGGCACTCCGCCCATCTCGTGTTCCCACTGCGCTGCAATGCGGATTGCGATCGCACGCAAAACATTAACACATTAACGGTTAACATTTCTTGATTAAATCACGTAGTTTTCTGGGATTTACTGTACCGAATTATGTGCCTATAATCTTAGTAGTGCAATCTTAAGAGATCGCGTAATAATATAAAAATAATAATAACATTGCCCGACTTAACTATAGAGGAAGTGCTTATTCGTAACAAAACTGAGGAAAAATTGTGTGTTTCTACAATGATGTTTCGTTTAAGACTTATAATGAGCCTACAAGAAACTAATTTTATTTTACAAGTTTAGGCAGTTCTCGTTTATTTCTTTACGACTGATGAATGAGAAGGTATAGTTTAATGAGGATATCTAGTCCCGAGAGAGTGATACTATCATGGTTAGTGTTGTCAGAATGTAAAACATACATTGTAGAAAATAGCATAAAAGAAAGAATAACAACTACAGTACGAAAAGGACCTTGTGTTACTTTTTTGGCATTGATCAGGCGCTAGTAAGCTGTCATAATTTAGATTGAATTATGACCGGGTCAGATAACTTGTAGGCCTATATATTCTCAAACATGACACGAGAACGTCAAGTATAAAACGTCAATGCGGCTTGTCTGGCGCGTGGCCAGTGCCGTGACGTCACATGTCACATTACACGCTCATCCTGCCACGGATTTGAACAATTAATGATGTACAGAATCAATTCAATTGGATTACCCGGCAAATGTCAATTGATTTACACGATGCGGTTAGCGGGACATAATGGTTTGACTTTTGCACAGTCCGCAAATTAATTTGATTGGGGTATATTACGAAAATATGATTTGTAACTATTTTCTCTTTAAAACAAAGAATGAGTAAAGAGAACTAACAATTTAAACATGCCCATCATTTCCATTCAATTTAATAAAATAAAACAAAACTAATTGATGTGCCACGTATTTCTTAAATTGTAAGATTTGTAATTTTGAATAAATTAAATATAAAAAAAACATACCACGAACTAATTCAATTGAAATCCCGTGGTACAAATATACGAGCGTGCATCGCTGACGTAAATAAATGATTTTTCTACAATCACATAAACATCTGCAGGGGAGGTTCCCTAAGGACCTTAGCCCGCATACGGCATAATGGACGATTTGATATATCGCTCCCACGTCGATACGTTTGTATGTTTGTGGACAAATACATTACAGTTTCGACCTCAGATGTACATTTACGATCACCTTTTATACAAATAAGAATAAAGATATTGTGATTTTAAGCTTATTGAAGCTTTGATAATGTTACAAAACTCTATCTGGCATCGAAAATTTATTGCAGCTTCATATCTCAGCTTTTTGTTACATAACTTGTAAATGAAGGGTTAAGTTCTCCACATCAACATACAAACTTATGAGAATTATGTAGTCGGTACAAAAAGCTCGAGTGTTACAGCAAAAAAGAGCTTTTACAGCTTAACATGTCGACGAGTTTGTTGTCAAATTAGGTCTAATGTTCCTAGGTTAGTGAATATAGTAGCATATTACATAAATAAGATACTAAATCTCACTCAGAGACCACCGTTAAGTGACTTTTAGTGTAGATTTAATATAATAGTTATAAATTAACAGACATTTATCTTGGGTTCAACGATTTACTACGAGGAGAACATAGGGTCTAGACTCTTAGGAGTAGATTTAGTTTACTACATTACGACTACAGACGTCTTATTTTGGTAGATTTGTTTAAATTAATAAAACGATTGTAAAAATTATACAAAAGTATTTTAATTATATTTAAACAGTTCATAATTATATAAAACATACTTTTAATATTTTAATTGCGATGTACTTCAACAATAGAAGAAACAATTTTTTGCATTTGAATTTTAGTTTTCACACATTCGTCGTTTTGTATGCGCATACCTCACTGCACTCGAATTACGAATTCCAAATGTTAATAATTTAATATCCAACGGTATGTTAACGTAGGTTTACACTGCCTAAACACCGAAAAAAAATTAAAAACATCCATCATGTTTAACTGAATTAAACTATGTTTTTGAACTGTTGAAATAGAATATGTTACAATAACTTCGTTAGTTACATTTTATAATAATAATGTTTGATTAGTCACTACATTTCATTTTAAAATCTAATGTAATTAACTAACATATCACAATCTAAAACTAACTTTGCTATTAATATCAAACTTAATACCTGCAGTTTAATTCAAACTATAAACCAACACTCTACTTAATTGCATATTACGTCACGAATTCAAAATTGCAGCCGAAACCTTAACGATAATTACTCGAACAACTGACGCTGTGACTTATCGTCGGTTCCGTATCCGTAAGTATCCGTATCCGTAGGTATCCGTATCCGTGACCGTTGATATCCGTTAGCGCTATCACCAGAATGCTACGCTATTTCGCACCCATTATTGCCAGCTGCGCTCACTTTCAGCGGCTACAGGTGCGGAAATATTCTCTTTTGTAGTGTTTTATTGGTCTTTTTAAATGTACATTTTTATTGGCTGGTCGACGCGTTTGTTAGTCAATAGTTATAACGAAATTTACAATGCATTCACATGGATATTTGGAGATATTTTTACTTTACATAATTGTCGATTTTCTCTCATGTCATTTTCAGATTTTCATATTATTTGAGAAATCATTCTGTATAGTTAAACATTTATGAATGAAACATGAAAAAACTCTTCTTAACTAAATCGACGTAATCTTTCAAACCTTCGAAGATAAAATCTTAAGAAAAAAATAAACGAGCGAGCATTTATATGTAAAAAAGAAATGAACTGAGTCCATTTTTATTCAGACACAAATGTACAATGGTAGGGTTTATCAGCGATGTCTTACACGCGAACGGACCTCAATGAATTTGATAGCAAGTCCAGTCGGCCGTTCGCAAATGTCTAAAAGATATTCCGAAGGGACGATGAAATTTTTTATGATTAATGCGTTCATATACTAGAGATAAGCATTTTGACTTTAAAATACATTCATTTAAAAACTGTAATAAACGCGAAAGTTTAGATCGATCGATGTTTATTAGAGTTTGCAGTCTAAACGGCTGAACGGATCTCGATGAAATTTGACACAAATGTAGATGATAATCTGGAAGAACACATAGGCTACTTACTTTTTTTTTTTAATTCAACGCTGATGTAACAGCTAGCGTAATATAAAAATATATTAAAGAGTATTTATTTACAGTCCGATTGAATTAAAGCAACGAAAGGTAACCTAAAGTTGTTCGCTATCATTGGTCGTGTCCGAAAGTTGATCGTCGGGAATTCTTTCTCCCAACTTTTATACGAAAACCAATAAAAGTGTACAAAAGGAAAGCCAAAGCCGGCGATGACAATAGCTGAAGATTGCTCAGCTTACCAAGGTGGGGACAGCGTTCGGATAATGGAAGTTTAAAAAACTTTTACATAACGAATTATGCGATAAATATTGTGCCAATGATTGCTTCAAATAAATCTATACAACAAAGAAAAAAAAACACGAGTCAAGATACATTATACGAGAGATGGTCCAGAGAAATCGTGACTCTCAGGAATGAGTGAACAGTGAACAGAAAAGGTGATAATGAGAGATATTCTAACAATTGAAGCAGTAATTATTCTAGTTACCCCAGAAAAGTTGACCTTGAACTTCACCTATAGTTATAAATACATTTACAAATATATAAATAAAAACCTCAAGGAAAGTATCGCTATTAAAAGCAGTCATCGAATATAATAGTATACTTTTGTGAACAAATAAAGCCGAAATCTCACATTCTAGGGTCCATTTTCTAGTCTACCTTCATTTTAATCTACTTTTAGTGCAGACGAGATCTTATTCCCCACACTTTAGCTTTGTAGTTCTCTTTCTTTAAATTACATCACAATACCTGCGCTAGTTTATATGCGGGCTATAAATTCGGGTTAGCATTTCGGGCTTTTAAAGTGGGCCATTCCATTACTGGTCGTAAAACCTAAAGCCTAAAGCACTTTTTACATTTACTGATTAAACTGCGAACAGGCGTTGCTGGATCTAAAATATGTGGCAACTGTATACGGCTTTTTGAACAATAAAAATTATTGATTTAGTAAAAATACGTCTACTTTTAATTTAGTGTAGTAGTAGGTGAATGTTAAACGAAGTTGTTCCCACAATTGCACAAAATAAGCTGTAATATAAACGTCAAAATACAATTGGAAATTGTCGCGTAAAAGTAAAAGATTTCGTTCCGTTCAATAGCTTTTGCCGCTGAATACTAAAGGCGTGTTCAATCAATCATCGGCTATCATCCATCAAGCACGTTCAACAAGTAAAAACAAAACTTATCGGAACCGTACAATAGGGCAACCCTGGACAAATACGGCAAGGTGCGCACGTATGTGTGCGTTGGTAACACAATAAATGCGTAAATGTGCGTTGAATATTTACGCTTGTGTGCGTGTGTGTGCGCTAGGGCTGGCAGATGTGTTGCTACGCAGCTGTCGATAAATTCCCCTTTTAAATTAAACACAATGTATAATATAGCACGCGCTTTGCTTTCACTGAATTATGCGTTATTATTACCGTACGCTTTTTAAGCTTGTTATTATGTTTCGAATACAGTTGCTATGTCACCGGGGGTTTTGTAGTTATGACCTACGGAAACACGATTTCGTTATTTTTTCAAGGTTCTTTTTATGTGTTACATAAAAATCAATAAAGATAACAATGAACGTATAGTTTTATTTGGACTTTTATGTAGTGACTTTGGTCTTAAAGCATTTACTTATATTACCTATACATATAATAAAATTGGAGTGTCTGTTTGTAATATCAAAAGAAAAATTCCAAATTTTGGAAAGATGATGAA
>NW_013526359.1:5820467-5883378 GCF_000836215.1 Papilio polytes
ATTTCGCGATGTCAGAATGGCGTAACGAGTGGTCCAAATTTCCGCTAATGCAGTTTGCAGGCGAAATTTGCGCAGGAATCTTAAGGGAAATCCATCTACTTATATTTAAGTGTCGGATAACATTTAGACAATTTGAAAATAAATAAAACATGTTGCTAATAGTTCTTGTTTTAGTTATACGTGTATTTTATTTCACAGAGTATTGTTGAATTTATGGCAAATGTTTCCCTTACACCCTACCTTCCTCCTTAGATTGATATATGGGTTTCGCGGGTAAACGCAGACGTATAAATTTTATTAATGCTCCCTCTGTTTTGCTACACATAAGTCACTGTCCGAAATTGGCTCTCCCAAAGCTTTAATTTTTAGACAGTTGAAAACTTATTAATACATAATAGTTTCAATATGGAAAGATATAAAAAAATAATTATTTGTACGTTTTTGTGTCACTAGCAATTGTTTAGGTATTAAATGTTGCATTTTATTTCACATTTTCGTATTAAAGATTCAATGAAAGAAAATGTAGATGAATAAAAGTATCTTTGCCACCTAAAGCATTCCTTAATTAATCATTAAGCGATCGTGAGTTGTCTTCTTAATCTCTTCTAAATATTTCTATACAAATTGCTATATTTTTTGCGATACTACTAAAAATCCCTTCATATAAAGCAACCAAATAAAAGTACACTCAAATAAATTACAACCCCAATAGCTCAATAAAATCGTTCAAATTTTCAAATGCTATCGAACTCCTCGATTTCGGGTAAACCATTAAAGTCGTTTTTCTGGCAATCAATCCGCGGCTACATTGTGTACGAATATCGAAACGATTTCGTGTACAAACAGACAAAATGATTTCGATATAGAACCCATTACCGGGGACTTGAGACGAATTCGTACGAAATAACTTTCTTTTAAATTATAGGTTTATTCGCCGATATTATTCATGTTTATTTTTTCAGCCCTTTAACATATTTATTAATATATTACTCGAGGAAATACTAATGATAAGGAAAAAGGAAACATTACATTGGAGTCGTTTACAAAGAAAGAAAAGCTTGCATAAGTTATTTAGTCGTATATTTATGGTCAAACAGTAAGGGTTAAAAAAAACAGAAACTATTAAATAAACTGCGATTCTATTTAACCAGGTATATACATAGTATCTATTATTCCATTGCTTATGTATCAATAATAATAACGAATAGAGGGTGGACACCCTCGATTCAAATTAATACTAAGTCGTGAGATAACACATTTGTACTGTAGTTAATGTACACGTGCCCTAAACAGTCGACAGAGCGTCAGGGAGCGTGTAGACACACCCTAACTATCACGTTACAATCGATAAAGTGGGGTGGAAATGGACTGTGATGTCCACACGAACATAACATAGTTATGACTATGTTGTTATGGTAGCAAAAAAACTAACTACATATCGTCTTAAGCCAACGTCGTTATTAACAGTAAGGAATGACTAAATTTACAGTAGGCGTCCATTACAATATACCACTTTTTTAGTTATTTGATTTAAAAAATGTTTTTTTTTTTGCAAAACAACATTATTGAATAAACATTACTATTGAGATCTTTGGTAAACAGATGTAAAATGAATTAGATAATCTATAACTTATAAAACAATGTTGCCAAATAAATAAAACTTTTCCCCCAAAGAAGTTGTTTCAAAGATTTTGCGACAACTAAAAGTCTTATTAAAACTCATTCGAACTTCGATAATACATTAAAGGCACAATGTTAGTTACAACATAAGTGATAAACTTAACAATATTATTTTTCCATCTATATTCTAAAGAGTTCCATGAAAGAAACGAAAATTGAATTAATTTTCAATTTAACGGTAAACGGCTTAAGCTTGTCTGCTTATGATTACACAAAGTTAAAATTACTAAAATATTATATTTTTACTAAGAATATAATATTATAGGTATTCTGATAAAAGTCAATCTTTACTGGAAACGAAAAGAAATTTAATAAAGTACAATATCTTAGTTCATAAGATTTCAATAACGTTTAGAAAACAATGTAACAAGATTTACAAAAGACGCGGGAAGAATCCGCCATTTTGTAAATGACGCTGTCAGTTGTTTCGATTTTTGACAAGCGCTTAATTAGGGTTCCGTTCCGTTTTACGCGCAACAAATTCGCCATTGAACAAGTTTACCGTACATTTTGTACGGAAATAAAAGGGAGCCCTTCGGATTTCTCTTTGAGGGGCTATTTTCTGCATAGTCAGCCATCAAGTACTTTAGCTCAGTGTCAAACACAGACTCGGTCGTGTAATTGAGACCTCGTTTTTATTTTGTGAAGTTAATTAATTTATTTTTTTATTCCCGGTCAGATTTAAATATTTAACTGTAAAATTTCAGTATTTTTAATTACTCATTTGTGTTCAACAAATAGCACGGACTTAAATCAATTTTCGAATTTTTATTCTCCTCCCCACGGCCAACGGAGTTTAATAATATGCATTACATTCTAGGGCATAAAAAAACACATAGCCTATTATTTGTAAAGAGCTGGGCTTACAAATACATTTTTATCTGTGGCCAGGATCATTTCTATATAAAGTGCAACAATCAAAAACCAGTTCTGTCGCCCAGACAACAAGGTATATAATAAAATATGCATTAAATGCAGACGGACGGATTACTTTATTAGTTATTTAATCGCACCCTTGCATGATGCTGTCTCACAATACTTATGGATATCGAAACGTGTTAGAGAGAGACGGTTATATAGAGGGCTTATAGAATACAAAAGGCAAATTGGTTTCGCCGTCGCCCCATACAATTGCAGGGCTTTGACACGTGCCCGTCGGTCCGGGATAAACCCGTCGTGAAAATGAGAAACGCTACAAAGGGCAGGGATAGCGTTTAGAAAGGGCAGTTGCAGACAATTGCTGGTGATTGAACATTTAACTGGGGAACAAACGCATACGTGATGAAAGATAGTAGGGTTTGTATCGAGTGCAATAAAGAATGTGTTACGTTAAATCGTTTAAAATTACTAAATCTACAAATGTACTAAAATTTGAGTTTCTGTTTGTAATATTGAAAAATAAACCAGATTTCAGGAGAGATTCCAGAGGATGACGTATTTGGGTTGCTGATAACGAAAATCACATTTAAACTTTTTTTTGTCTTTCTGTGTGTTTGTCCGCAAACAGCGGTTGTTCTAAGTAATCTCTGAAACGGCTGGGCCGATTTTGACCGGACTTTCACTGAAGGGTAGCTGACTTAGACGGGCATATTTTAGGCTACTTTTTATCTCAATATTGCATGGACGAAGTCGCAGGCAACAGCTAGTCTCTAATAAATTAGTACTATTAAGAAATTATTGGAATAGCGAACTCGATCAGGAAAAAGTCACGTTCGAAGTTCTCTCTGAATCCCAAATATTTCATCTCAAGTGTAATTGTCTCATTTAGGAATTTGAATTTGTTTCAATATGTATTAAGAATTTTCGAATATTTTACCATAGACTTAGCAAATACCTAAACGTCTAATACTGATGGGACAAAATAATTAGTGGATGACACTTGAGTCCTAAGTACTGTCTTCTCCATGAGTTTTACGATTTTTAAAAAAATTATAACTTAAAATCAAAATTGTGTTTCGTGTATAAAATATTTATTTTGAGATACGATCAAATATTCAGCATTGAAATCTGAATTCGTGTACGCAAAACTCAATACTCTTTGAGTAAATTCTTACGCGTTATATACATTTTAATATTTTATCAGATATGTAGACCTGTGATTCCCAAAGTGATCGAAATAGATCCCATGGGGTCATATTAATCTTGGGGGTGTTTGACAGCGCGAAATTATAGAGTTCACAAGATAGAACAAATGTAGCAGGGGGTCGCCGAAAAACATTTGAAAGGTAAGTTTGAGAATCACTGACATTTACGAATATTGTACAGCCATCTGTCAAATACGTCAGATGCGAGAGATTTCATTGAATCCTTTCTATCTTATCCTGTCTCTGGCATATTGAATATCGGCACAATCCCGAGAATATTATAACTTAAGTACTAACGTAGGAGTAAATTAGATTTTTATATCCAACAAAAGTGTACGTTTTATGAGATCTCTTAGACATGTAAATCTTTTCATCGGATAAATGGAATTTCTTTTTTTTTAAAGTTAGTATAAAATAAAATGAAACGAATAGATTATCTTTTATGCAGGACAGAAGGTTGTCGGTAAAATGAAATTTGATTAACATTATTACAAGCAATATATAAAAATTTGAGTATAAATAAAAAGTATTATCCCGTATCCTCGACCCTTTTAATACCCTTGACATCGGCGAGGGTCCCGCGGGACGCCATTACAAAATTAAAATAAACAACGGATTAATAAAACACGCGGCCATTTTGAATGATTATGACATCGGACACTGATTTCTCTGTGAGATATAATTTTAAGGGATTAATTAAAAAATGTCGCTGCTGTAATAACAGAAGTGTCAACCAGCAAACGAGCAAGAAGCTATCCGTCATCATCATCATCCGCCTTATCCTACTCCTGGAGGGTCAGCACAACAGGGTTTTGTCCTCCAAATAACACTAGCAAGAGGCTATGCGTATTCGCAGAAATAGCAACGCAACCTCTGCCCATAGATGCTCACAATTTTTTTGTTACTTTAAATCAACGAAGGTAGGATCAGGATTCAGATAAAAAAAGTTATTTCCCCTTCCTGTGTCCCTTCTACCGAGTAATCTCCATCTCATTCCCATTCTTCCTTATAAGAAAATGATAGGAAAGGCAAGGAATGTGTAGTTCCGAAACTAATTAACAAACGTTATGCTCTAAAAATTTACCCCATTAACTTCGAATCCTTAGTTCCAGAAGACAACCAGCGTTTCAACTTACCTGTAAAAGAAAAAAAAACATATAAATATTGGATTCACTGTACAATATATACTGGAGACAGAAGAAAATACGTAACTTGTACTGGTATAGATAATGTCATAAAAGAACAAAAAATGATAGCTATAGTACGAAAAGGACTGTAACACTTAGATGTTGTTAGGGTTCGCTAGTGAGTAAACTCTATTCTAATCGACGTCAATTTTAAAGTCATTATCGACATAAAATATCTCAGAAATATAATGGTTGGTTAAACAAAAATTGGCATTAAGTGCCAGATCGCATCTGGCAATACGCCAATAGTCAAGCCAATTCTTTGCCATTTACGGAAAGGAAGAAAAACAAAAGAATTTGTCTATTTCCTGCCATTGTTTAACTAGAATCGGGTAAATCGTATAAATTTAACTTCATTAATAAATTTTGTTAGTTTCAAATTTAAATATTATGAAGAATATTTTAAACATAAAAATCTATGCGTTATTACAAAATATGGTATATTTATAACAGATAACAAAATAATCAATCTTTTCCCTATTCTTAATATATATCCCTAATCTTTTGGAAGCATTTGATTCTATATTTGTATATACAAAACGCTAACAAATAATCGGATTCCAAAAGTCACCCAAATAAATAATTTGAATAAAAAAAAATAGTTTCTTTACTACATTCAACTAAATTGTGATCCTTTGTTCCGTTACTAAATTGCTATTCTTTACGCCACGTTTAAACTGAATTTACTCAACATTATACGTATTTAATGGGCAATAAAACGTTTTTGGAAAGTATGAAAAGTTGTAATTGAAACATAAATTTAACTAAACAATTTTGAAAAATAATAGTTTCACATAGAAGTTGCTTATTAACATTATGTGCACATCTTATTTTGGTCTATCAATTATTTTAAAATCAAATAAGAAAACATTATCAAACGACATATTTTTGGGTAGCTACTGCTTGCAAATATTAGAAGTAATTTTTAAATAGCCCAATGTTCTTTCAGACGTCTGTGAGACACACATCCATTCAAACTTTCATATTTATAATATTAGTATATCTATAAGTAAATGTAATTATATATTCCAAATTCGAATAACAGATATAAAATGCACTTATACAGTGTACCACACAGGAAGCAGGGTAGACGTCGAACAAATTGACTGGTCAACTGCGAGGAAAATATAAAAATTCGACCGGCGTCCGGCCGATACTCTAGAGAAATAACAAAAATTGCTCCGATCCTATATCTACTCGTCTTACACCGAAAAACTTTGGAATTTCGCCTTAACATTCGGTTGACTGAATGTTACGTAAGTATTAGTTAAGCGAGGATTTGATGCGGTTTAACATGCATGGGTTTAAAAAGATATGGAATAGCAAGTTGCACTTTATTTCTGAATTATGACGTCACTAATTTATAAAGCTTAAAGTAAACAACGATAAAATTCAAAAGAGATAACATAGTTTTCTGTTTAATAAATAAATTTCTTAATTCAGTTAACGTGGCTTTTTAACTATAATCAGATAGTTAAAAAAGGATGAAAAGACAATAAGCTATGTATAAAATACCTGTATATTTTCCCAGAAAATAAATCAAAACTAGCGTTATATTCAAATAACTTCGCAATCTAAATACGAGTAGATAGTGCATTTTAACATTTTAAAGTGAAAACTAGCCGAGTGAATGCAGTAAGTTTGACATAGTTCTCACCTGTTGATATTGTGACCTACATTTTGTGTTTAGCATTCCTCTTTGCGGTGTAGTCCTAGCATACTAAAAGGCTAAATTGAACGCCGATTATCAGTTAAGAATCATTGGTCATTAAATTGGTAATTATTACAAAATTTTTGTATTTTAGTATTTTGTATGTATTGAAATAACTCAAAAACTACTGGACTTCAAAAATACTTGCACCAAAAAGCTATGTTATCATTGAGAAACATAGACTACATTTTTTCGATTTGTTTATATTTATATTTTTATAACATTATTAACAGAAATAGAATATTAAATCCATTAACAAATCGTTTTTAAATTAAACTTTTTTAAATTGTTAACATAATTTTAGTATTTTTATACGAAACAATTACGCAAACTCGTTGTAAAATTCTGAAAATAATCCCTTTAATTCATAAAATAAAGTTTATAATTGTATAACATTTTCAGAGTTGTCAAACACAACGTTCAACGGCTTCTTAAAGTTTAGAACAATTTGTATGATGCTATTTACATCAGAAATGTTTCCTTGTTTAACATTAAAAACAGCTTTACGTAATAGACTTTTGAACAATTCAGATTATTTCAAATTAACACAGCTGAATACATTATTTCCTCAAGATGTTTGTTACTGTCTATAATCTCGAAGAAATTTCTCACAGATTAGAACATAGAAAAATGTCTGGCAGAACACATAGACTACTTTTTTTTTATAATTCTTCACTTACAAAGTCGCTGGCTGAAAATAGTTTTTAAATATTACGAGAAATACAACCAATTAATATGTTTCCTTTGCATTGTTTTTATAATACACTAGTTATTCTCTTCCCAAGTTATTACACTATTTTATACAATTGCATGTAAATAAACCATTGCTTCTGAGTAAACGGGAAATCTTTTCACTGAGACGATTTAAATTCAATGCGCGAACGCCCTGTCTCTGGTCGATTGCATACGATTTGAAGATTCAAGTCCCACCTGTATTTATCCAGCAATAATAAAGATAACTTTGAGTTATTGTTTAAAAATGAAGTGTTTAGTTATGTAACAAAACTCAATAATGAGAAATAATGTACGGTACAACACAAACCAAACTATAATCCAAGGTTAGTTAGCATCTACACTAATATAATAAAGCGTTAACACAAACTACTTTGTGGTGTAGGATGTCAACAATCACAGCATCAATAAAATAAGATTTTATAATTTCATGCGGTTGAAGCCGCACGGGAACAGCTAACAGTTAATAATTCCAATTCAAAAGACCGTAAATTTAGCATTTTTAATTAAGACACAAGAGCAGACAATCTATAAGTAATTCCTAAATTGCATCTTGTCTCTACCCTGTCAATATAATAACTTTGCGATTGTAAAGCATTACCTTATATCACAAAAAGCTCTATAATAAGGTAAGGATAGAAAATATGCTAAATCTTACGATAGCCTCATATTGATTTTAGCTTGGGTATGTACATAAACTGTGCGTAGGGGGAGAAAGCACTTAATGTGACAAAGTACCACAATAGAATGAGGGGAACGCAAATAGATGACGTTACACAATTTTAGTACTTTGTCGTATAAAAATAATATCCCTATTTACTTAATGAGATAATGTGGTATTATGAAAAAAGTGTTTGCATTTTTGTATTAGATATAAAATAACACAACGGATTAAATAAATTATTTTGGGATTAGAAAGCCAGATCACTGAGTAGGATAAGCTATATTTATTACTAGTTGTTGGTCGCGACTTCGTTTGCATGGAAAAAAAAATGGTTACATGGATTTTCAACAATGCAAGAACCTTTGAAATCAGCCTGGTAGTTTTTGAGTTATTTCAATACAAAAATACAAATCTTTCCTCTTTATAATATCAGTATAGATAACTAAAGTTTAGTAACAAAAAAAAGTATTTCAGAGCTACTTAAAATTCCTATGTAAATTAATATTACTTTGATTGTGTCGAATTATAAATCTATCGTAGAAACGAACAAAATAACTCGATAAAATTCGGTTCACGAAAACAACGGATTACATCACTAGTCCCCCATAACAAATAAGGTGCGCCCCCTGGCGGCACGGGCAAACAATTGGGAGCACACTTGTTGCTAAATCAACAATGTTATTTTAGGCACACCCTGTGGGGGGGTATTACCATATCGTTCTACTTTTTATCGCTTAATCATATCACGGCGTGACCGGACACATACGATTTGCTTAACATATTTTTCCAAAGTTTATAAGCTTTGAATGGTATAACGGATACACGAATGGATAAGACACGAAATGAGCATGTTAGAGGAAATTTGGGAATAGCCCCAGTGGTAGAGGGATGAATCGGATTTTACAAGGAGAACGTTAGTTATGAGTGTGGAAGGGTACACCGGTAGAGGTACACCTAGAAAGATATGGATGGATTGCGTGAAAGGTGACATGATCAAGAAGGGAGTGATGACTGAAGTGACGTATTATAGAGGTTTGCGAAGGACAAAAACCTATTATGCCAACCCTGTTGGAGTAGGATAAGGAAGAAGATGATGATGATAAAAAGTATAACGGATTTTCTGCAACATAACACGTCCATAAGCGCATACTTAGTACAAGTAATCAACACTAAAGCTTGAATAATTATTAAAGCACGTGAGATACTGTCATTAAATCTAATGAACTAATTTGTTCTGCAATTTCTAATTATACACGCTCTATTTATGGATCTGTCTTTAAGTTCAAACAAGTAGCAATATAACACAGAGTATCGAATCGTTGATTACGAATGATCATTCAATTGTTAGTGCTGACCAGAGTGTAACTAATACACTCTGGTCAGCACGATTGTTAAATACTCTATGTTTAGTGCACTACTGTTCGTCTATACTAAAATTATAAAGAGGAAAGATTTGTGTTTTTGTATGTTTTGAAATAACTCAAAAATTGCTGGGTCGATTTCATAAATATCGCCATTAAAAAGCTACGTTATCAGTGTTACATAGGTTATATGTTTTATTATTTTTTAATTTCACGCGAAGTCGCGAGCAATAGCTAGTTCTAAATAAATAAAAGACTTGTTTGCTTACAATTTAAGGTTGCTTGCACCTTATTCAAAAACACACGTAGTTTAAAACAAGAAAAACATTATCTTTACTCGTATATTAATTCACAATTTGATAAAATCAAATACATTTCTCTTATAGAATTTACCCAAACGTGGTCGACAATGTCATAAAATTTTGTGGTTAGTGATAACTAAATAAAATCGATATTCGCTCGGTTGAATCGAGTTGGAACTAATGGCGTAGAAAACCGCCTAACTCGATAAATTATTACTTTAAAGGGGAAGGGTTCGAGGCTCTTAATATTATAATTTGTAAAATTTGCATTATAATTCACACGGTGTTAAAATAAATCGTTTTATAAAATCTCATGACTTAAATCATACCCAAAACATTTGAAAGCATTTTTAATCTATCTAATAAAGGAAAGAGTCGTATCTTATTTGTACTAAAAACCTTTCCTAGTTCGCATAAAAAAGTATAGTCCAACCAGGATATCCGACCAAACCAAAGACGCTGGTGTTGCTAATTTTTTTTTGAAAATAAGAAAGTATGAGAGCTACTTCAAAATACAAAAAAGACCTTTTGACATGTTTTAAACAGGAGGCGCTAAGTGTGCTGTCATTTTGTTAAACCTATGGCAGGATCAGATATCCCAATTTTAGTCCCTTTTTCTTTCGACCCTCGAAGAGGATAAGATGGGAAGGAAAAATTGATTTGAAAGTGGAGGAGACGCACAGGAAGGGGAAATATCCTGTTTATGTGCTTTTTCTGCAATTGCGGATGTCTAGGCAGCGGTCGCTTCGCCATTTCGGCGGATTCAGGTGCCGTGTTGCTCGTTTGCCACCTTATGTTATAAAAAAAATCAGATATCCTTGTTGGACTATACTAAAAAAATACTCCAGTATTTTAAGGTTATGTCAATTTATATTTGTAATGTATTCAAGTTTGGATATTATTCAATTTACAAAATGATTTTCTGCGAACAATGTTAATAGCTTCAGTTTCAGGTTTTAGTTAGCAATATAAACTTTTGCCGTTTCGTGTTTTGTTTTTTTTCGCTGTTGCATGTTTTTCGTGTAAAACGTGGCAGAGTTAATTTTCGTGCCACTAGAAACATTGTTATGGCAATTACTGGATTTTTTTATTTAACATTTACAAAGGGAAACTATTTTGCCCTCATATTTCGCAATTTCGTGCTCTGTAAAAATATATGCATTTTAACAAAGGTGACTTTGTGATTTGTAGCGTTATTTAATAAAAGCTTTTGCAACTTCACATTTAGAATTATTGAGTTAATTAGGACGTATTTTTTGCAAAAAAAAAACTTTATTATACCATGTTAGTGTTCGTATTAATGTAAAGAAGTGTAATAATTTTTTTCAAGCTTAATTCAAAATATTTGACACGATAATGTGTTTGTCAAGTAACTTTATTTATTTAACCCAGAGTTTTTTTAGAATTTCTACATTCTATCAATATAATGATTAAATTGTGTCCGAATATTATTGTTTTTATTTATGGTATGTTTTTAATTAACACTCAAAGTACCAAAAAACAAATGAAAATAAAATAAAAACATACTGGCAGCTTTTATATATTTTACACTACAGGCATTTCATTTTTTAAAAGCAATTTGAAAAAAGAACAGAATTATTCAGTTATTTTGTTAATGGCCAGTTACGTAATCGTTGAAAAAAGCGTTACATTCAAATGTGTAAATTCGCTACAGCGAATCTACTCAAAACCCCTTTCCTTTACAACTTAAAAAAGTAATTAATGAACTCAGTAAACGTTCTAGCGATATTAACCATTTTAAATTGAGCCGTCGTTTTACCGGGGAAGTTAATTTTGAGTACATTAAAATAAGAACGGGGACGTCGTCGGGGGTCAAGTTATTTGGGCGGTGTTCGGAAGTCACGAGGCTCCGTGGCATGATTTAAATACTCCGCCATGTTTTATCTGGCATCTAGTACGTGAGGCAGTGGCCCAGCACGGAGGATTTGAGCTCTGGGTTTGTAAAATTAATAGCTAGATATATACCAACTTAAAAACCCATTTTCTGTGACAAGCAGCAGTTTCTGTTACAAATTAGTATTGCATTTTGTATCTGTAAATTTAAATATGTATTGACAAGTATTCTGGTTTTACGATTTTCCAAGAAATTTCTAGGCACTATACATGTCTTAATCTGATTTTGCAATGGGATTGAGACATGTCGATATATTTAGGTATACCCCAACCAGGAGTATATTTCTTATGACGCTTGAATCAGATGTACCATATTTTTCAATGTGGCAAGGGATGTTTTACTTCTGGTCGCGCTTTAAACGTATTTCTGCAGTGGAAACCAACTGTTAACAAGCATAATTCATCGTGGCCTGGTTGATGACAATCTGACGACTTCCAGTTCTCTGATTACATTCGCTATCTGAATTTCGTCTTGGTTTACTTTAATAAATTACATCTCGCCTAATGGAGGTTACGCAATGACAACTGAGATCCTTTAATTTGGAACAACTAAGGATTGTAATTGTACTTGCGGTAACTACCTTGCGTCAGCATTATATTTGAAGAAATGGGTAGTACAAATTCATATGACAATATATTATAATATATTTTTGTAGAAAAATAAATCATTTATCAAATTAAAAATCTTAAACAATTGTACGTAATTTAAAAGTTCAAAAACATTTTGCATTGATAATTTTTTTAGTAGTTGTTGAAAGTGCCATCTATTGAGCGTTCACTGAAATAATAACTTAAGAAACTTTTATAAAATCGAACACTAGATGTCACTGGAATACCTAGTACATAAATAAAATTCACAGAAATAAAAATAAAGACTTGTGACTTGTTTTTCTTTTATTCTGTTGAAATAAAGTGAAATGTTAAAATTGTTTTGATGCACATAAAATAACAACCACAATTGTGTTGCATCCAAGAAATTGTTTACTTTAAAAATAACGCTACGAGCATAAAACATCCAAGGAAATATAAAGTATTGCTCTTAATAATATGATACGGACTCGAAACGAAGTCAAACAGTATAACAACAGAACTGTAGTCGGGAAAATGCAATAAAAATTCCCCAGATATTGAAGACGGGATGAAATATCGCATGGAATTTAATACTGGACAACTAGACGATGTTTTTGGTGCGTTAAACTTCAAATTTTATCCAAGCGCTAAGGATTTACAGGACTAAAATAATCTTAAAATTCATAAATTATTTTTAACATTGTCAAAGGACCCTGATTTAGAAATCCCTTTTAAATGCAGTACATTTATTTGAATTGTCTGGTGTCTTATTTTCTGAAAGATACTTTGTAAAATAACCAATTTTACCGTCTGATATCTTACTAATCTTCGTAATATTATAAATGCGAAACTTTAGATGGATGGATGTTTATTAGAGTTTGTAGCCTGCATTGCTGAACGGATCTTGATTAAATTTGGCATAGATAAAGAGGTTATTCTAAAAGAACACATGGGCTAATTGTTTTTTTTTAATTTCACACAGAAGGAGTTGTGGGCGAAAGCTATATTATATATTTGATATGTTTGTCATAGTTCTAATTTTAGGGTTGGTATTAAGCTTAGTTTGGCATATAATTGAAATAATTTCTCAAGGCTTTACTAGATATAACATAGGCTCGGCCCCTTAGCGCCAACGTGGCGGTACGTGTAGTTAATTTTACAGCGCCTAAACACGAAAGCGTGGCTTTTGCGGTGAACTTCGTTATTTATTAACAAAAACGACCGGCTTTATTGGGTGCTGGGTACAACCTTTGGGGTTGTTGGGTAATTTTATTGTTAGCTGTAAAATAGATATGGAAACAAAGGCTTTTTGTATCGGGTATAAAACGTGAAAGTAAAAAAGAGTTTTACAATTTTCTACTTTAAAATTAAGAGTTAAAAAAAATATATTCAGTATGGGCGTCACAGCCATGTTATGCTTTAATAAAATATAGTCTTCATTACCTCTCATGTTTTCTTCCAATTTGCACAGAATAACCTTATCAATATGGCCGTCGTGTCGTCGAGCTAATGCAACGCCCTTATTTTAGACATCCGACTACTATCCGATTATTAACTTAACAAGCACAATTACGACATTTTAAAACCATGACATAAATATTTTAAATAATGTTTTGGATCACAATTACAAAGCTTATATAGTTATTTGAAATTATGACAAATGGTATTGATTTATATAGACAGACAGGCACAGACTAATAACCTTCAAGAATACAGAATACGTCAAAATAGTTAAAAAGGTAACAACAGGATGTTCAAATATGCGGAGAGTAAATCATGAGAATTCAGAACATCCTTTTTGAGGTCGATTAAAAGACATATATTTAAGCATTTACCAAAACGTTATCAAAGACTAAGATCTTGTAAGTTAATATAGCATAACATTATAACAAGATGACTTGTAAAGTCTTGCGTACAAAGATATTTCAAAGGTTTTCCACATAATGGTTATATCGTGGCCTTACCAATGTTATACGCATCGTCTAACATTAAAATAAGATTTTAATAATCTATTATTACCAAAAGTTACTAAGAGCTGCAACCTTATAGTAATTATGTGGTTACTGATTGTTACTAAGACTGGACTAATTTTATTTCAGACTATATTTGTAGATATTTAAGATAAACTGTAAATTATATGAAAGTTATAAATATGGCTATTATTGTAACACAAACAGATAATCTATAAGAACACTTTTTAATGTAATTATCTATACTATTATAATAAAACGTAAATACACACTTCTTTGTTGCCTAAGATGTCAGCAATTACAATACATTTTTTAAAACATTTTTTTTAAATCCCTACACCTACGTCACGCTCTAGGCTATATATTTTCACGCCATTAAACTCAGAGGGTAAATATTTTGGATAAAACCCCTAATGTGATTTCTCTCTTTCGAGACTATAGTTGCTGCCAACATCAAGGAAGCAAGATTATCAAGGTTTGTCATGTCACGTCATTTTGAAATTTGCTATTGACAATTTGACAAATGTAAACAATAAAATAAAATTTTTATAATTTCATGCGGATGGAGCCGCACGGGAACAGCTAGTCTCAAATATGTGTCGAATGGGAGTATTACTTCAGAAATTATTTCAAAACAATCAAAAAAATAATAATTATCATTATTGTATAAAAAATATTCAATAATAATATTTATTAATAACACTGTTGTTTTGTGAATACGTGAGAACTTGTATATATTTTATTACCGTTTATTGTGAGAATTAAATATAAGAAAGTCGAAAAAAATATTCCCATAGTAAACAAAGACCGTTATGTCAACTGAAATGTCTTAAGATTTGAATTCCGAAGGGACCGTGGTAGGGGATAGGACAACCATTGTTAGTAGACACCTGACCGTGAGAGTGCATTTACAAAGAATAAAAGGGACAAGGGGTCATGTATAATTGGTTTCAACGGTGCATAGATACGGGTGATTTTAACGTATTTTTTTATCTTGGATTAATTTATGTTAAGTTATAATAGTTTAAGATTGTCCTTTTCATGAAACATGCAAATAGATCAAGTTTTATAGACTATTGCAGTCTACATAGCAATACATTTTTATGTGAGAACATTTTTTTCTTCAACAAAAGATATTGTCTTCTCGCTCATTTTCTCCGCAAAAGAAAGAGATAGATATACGCCTTAATATATTTGCAAGGACGGTTAATACTCGTACATACTGTTTACCAATAATACAACGCTAGTAGCAAAATCTATCGTAGCACAAAAACTGTAGAATGCATGACTAAGTATAATTTGATATTGGCAAAAAACTTAATTTACAACAAAAAACTTCAAACGACATTATTCCATGTAAACCACAGACGAAAATAAACTAATCCTACTAATATTATAAATGCGAAAGTTTAGATGGATGGATGTTTGTTAGAATTGTAGTTTAAAAGGACCGGATCTCGATAAAATTTGACATAGATGGAGAGCATAATCTAGAAGAACACATAGGCTAATCATTTTTTTTAATTCCACGCGAAGTCGTGGGCGAAAGCTAGTAATAAATAATTAATACCGAAAGCAGTGTGGTGATACATATTTATAGTATAACATATAACTACGTTTACATCCATAAGGATGATTATAAAATCAGCGGCGAACAGAGTTACAATCTGTTGTCAAAGAAATGCTGTACCCAGTATAGTTAGACACTGTTTAGTTAACAGAGATTTAACTAAACAGGGTACTACATTTCTTTCCACTCATTATAAATAGAACTATAAACAATAAATCTTAAATTATCAGTTGAAAAATCATAATCTATTCAATCTTTTTGTATTCAGTTCAAAGAAAAGCAATAAAGTTATTCATGGTTGTAAAGCTAAAGGCGGTAAACAATTTTATCACAGAAGTGTACGGTCAATGCACTTGCAGACGTACGCATCAATTCTCGGAAACATTTAACAATGACTCAGCACTTCTTGGAATGCGTAGGGACAACAAAATGCATAATATATCGAAACATGCTGCAATCTCTTATACAACTACCTTATGCAGGCGAATATGCGCGAAATTAAAAAAAAAATGTCCTACGGTTCACTGTGTTCTAAATCCGCTAAATATCATTGAGATATATTATGCCGTTTTGGAAACATGAAGCAAGATATTTTTAGCTCCAAAATTATAAAATACTTGCTGTTGCTAGCGACTTCGCCCCCGTGAAATTAAAAAAGCAAAAAGTTAGCCTTTTAATGGTGAAAGAATTTTAAAAATCGACCCAGTTTACGAGTTACTTCAATACATATATTACAAAGATACAAATCTTTCCTCTTTATAATATTAGTATAGATTTCTAGAAAACACAGTCATAAATAAGTATATAACATAATCTATCTTTTTTTTTACAATTTTATTTTACTTTTCTTCACAATTCACATTATTTCTGTTTTATTACGTGTTTTAAAAAGTAACGAAACAACTGAGGTACTAAAATTAGATTATCTATATGGGATCTCGTTACAAAGAATGTCAGGGCTGTCAGAGGTCATAAAACACACCGTGACCGCTGGCAACCCTACACTCGAGGAAATGAACGTAATTAATTTGATTAATCGCGAGAGGCGTCTCCGTGGCATACCAACGATGAGTAATGAAGGACAAAGGCGAAAGAATTCATCTTCTTTTCCAATGTCGTTGATCCGATCATTCCAACCAATGCACTTCCGACCCTAAGTACAGATGGTTAAGAACCAAAATAGAATACAAAGTGAGACAATGGTAAGGGATTAAAAATGACTCGTAGAAATAACAGAATAGGGCTGTCAACGTTATGAAATGTAATTGAATGTAATTTTCTTTTACATCCAGAAGAACTCTGTCGCCTAAATAAATTAGTTATTTATTTAGTCATTTAGTACCAAAATGTATCTGTTAGATGCCTTTTCCACTAAACCTAAAGTCGCGAAATACAATTTCCACTGGCGCGACTGGTCAGACACGTTGCAAAAGTGACAACCAGATAAATTCGACTTAAGCTATAAATAGCAGTTAATTTAAGTAAGTTTTAATTGAGTTAAATTGTGACATCGACATCCGTAATGTAACAATTAAGCGTGTACTTAAAAGCTATGCTACCTTATGTAATAAAAACTCGTTCACAAGAAGTAATAAAGATTCCACAAGACATAACGAAAACGGTGTCATTGTAAAATACAAAACTTTTACTTCGATTGATTGTAAATTTAAAACCTTTATATGCTTTTGCTACATATAATATATATCAACAGAGAAACTTAATATTTACCCGAAGAAAACGTCCAGACAAGCAAAGCTATCAGGTAAGTGAGTGAAAGAGAGAAACGATCCTTTCTCTGTTACCATTTAACAGTGCTTAAAGGCTTTGCCAGACAAAAAGGATCATGGGAATTACTATTGTATAGTGTTAATACATTTAAAACCAGGTAGGAATTTCCGACAATATTATATTTGCGGTTCCCTAAACACCTATTATGTTATTTACGATGAGAAAATTGTAGATAACATCGTTTAGAGATAGCAAAGTAATATTTGTTCCCAACTTAGGGTACGGGAGTTTGTAAATAATGGAATAGAAATTAAAGCGGTTAGTCATGGTAATTGTCTTTGTATGGGGCAATGTCCTTATTGTTCTCACATTTGTAACATGTGTTAGACGATCTGGGATATTGTAGCAATAAAATTTGTCCTAAATACGACCACAGTGATCTCTGAGAAGGAAGAATCTAACAGTCATCCCCAGTCATTCAATAAGAGTCTCTTAGTTATCCAAGATCTAGACTTAAGGGTACCTTTAGTGACATTAATGACTCAACGACTAAGTGCAAGGGTGAAGCGAGTAAAACATTACATATTGGACTAAAATATATTGACAGTACGTGGATTCGTCATTCAGTGTTCGGATTCCATACGTCAATTGCAACTGTAATATTTATATTAATGGAATTTTTGAACAAATTAACAAATTCGCCGTCGTGAAGATATTCTAACTAGGAAGTGTGACCTGTTATTTGTCAAAGTCCTTAATCAAATCGATTCTAACTGCCAACTGAAATCTGAATAGCAAATCCGGCAACTATGTGCAGCGGACACTGTGACAAGCGCTAGCGATTTTGAGATATTTAGTTATAGTCGCTTATTTTAATATTCTTTATATTTCTAGTATTTTATTACTATCAAATAGCAATGAACTATACCTAAGAGCCTAAGTTCATTTTAAGGCCCTTTTTATACAAGGCAACATTAATCTTTGAAACTCATATAGTATTCTTGATTCTCTATCCAATGATCATCGTGACAAAGAGCCTAAATCTCAATGTTAAGACATTGAAATGAAGTCAGTCGCATCAAAAACAGAACTATACGTGTTGGTAAGGAAAAAACAAACCCTACTAAATCCTTGCCCAAATATTTTACACACAAGAAATATAATATAAATCGTTTGACGAGATTATAAATTTAAATCCAATTTACCCGCCACGTTTATCAATAGCAACACACCCTTATCTTAGATTTGCAGTAATAACTATTTGAACAATAACATAGTGGAGTGGGTTGAACATAATCCCGACGAACTTGTATCGAGTTGCCCAATAAACTTTCTAGAGAATACAAATTCTATGCTAAGGACTGATTTGTAACAGAAAGATGTCAATTTGAGAACAGCGGCTTAATGCGAACAATTTATCTGCGTATATTTCTATTACAAAAGAATTGTGTCTGTCCAAAGTCTTGTTTATGTTTTGGTCGTCATTCATTTGTTTTATAAAAAGACGCTTCGAAATTTAAATTTTAGTAAAAACAAAGAGAGGTTCGTCAATGAATTAAAAAAAAAAACTGTCTACACAGAAATTAAATTAACAAGAGGTTATTCCAACAAATAGATCACAACAGAAGTATTCTTTAAGAAAATAGAGAAGGTAAGAAAGTAATACGTCAAATAGCGATCACAAAACGTTGCTCTTTGAGGAAAAGCAATTTCATTGAAAGGCTAGTGGAAACTAAATACGAAACAGCTTCCCCCGCCCCCACTAGTATAGTAAACGTACGAGCAATTGCATTGGATTTAATGTGTTAGGTGAACAATGGGGTGGCCACTTTGGAATTGAAAATCTTGTTAGTCTTTGTTTAGTGCAACAAATGACATATCTTTTAACATAACAAATTGAATTATACATAGAGTTAGTGACCTAGGCCTAGTAAACGTCAGTAATATTGAGAAATTTACGTTAGGATTGGAAAAAATGACCCGAAATTTCGTCGCGCGATTTTGAGCTAAACTATTTAACTACGTCGCAGTCTTAGACTCCAATAATTAAACAAAAAAATGGGACCCACCTGCAAGCATTACCTTTCGGATAAAAAAAGAATTATCCAAATCGGTCCACTAGCGGCGGAGTTATGCCGTAACACACATAAAAAAACATATCGACGAATTGAATACCTCCTTCGTTTGGGAAGTCGGTCAAAAAATAATAATTCGTAATTAAAAAATCTCTGCCCCAATTCTCTAAAAGGATTCAAATCTATTGAATGATGTTGACGGTCGATTGATGATCGATTTTTAATTTAGACGGGAAAATAAAATTACCTTTAACTGGCACGTAGGAAGAATCTTTTAATTATTTAATTTAGATTATAACTATCATGGTTAATAAACCTCACGCACTGTAGTTACCTTACATACGTGACACGATCTCTTGACAACGAATGACTATAACAGCTATTTTTTACGTTGGCAACATTGTCTGCCTTGAAGGTGAAATAACCGTAGTGATATTTCATCATTTCCTCATTACCAACATAATGTAAAAAACAATATATATTTCTATCCACCTACATACATTATATAAAATAAAAAATACTACAGGATTTTTGTTTCACTTATTTAATAAATTGCTAAATACCTACAACACATTTATCGTTCTATAAATAAAACGTTTTAATATATAACTTAAGTTTATTACGAAACTATAATATTAAATTATAATGTAATGAATTTGCGTGTAATACCGAGCTGTTAAAATTTATAACCTAAAATGACAACAACCTAATTACAATAAATATTATTACTACATGTGAAACTTTCACATACGCCTTTGTAAATTCTAAAAAAATATGCCGCAATGTACCGCTTACATTATATAATAATTTTGTAACGTTGAGAAATAAAACTTTAATGAACGTACATACATAAACATCAAACTTTCAAGATGTATGTACACTGTAGGAATAAAAACAAACAATACCATATAACGCTCTTGGTATAAAGAATATGTTTTAAACAAGTGTTAAAACAGTGGAAACTCAAGAACAAAAGTTGAACTATTAAACGTTTACTAACGAACACTTACCAAAGCAATCCAAATCCTTTCATCAAAGTCAGTCTTCTATTATTCTTATCAAATACGAGTATATTATTTAAATCACAAAACTCTTAATTAAACTAATTAATTCTTAACTATTCCACACTAGATACTACAAAAATTTTGGATACAATGACTAGATATCAAAATGAGCGCGGGAGCACAACCGTGCGCGGTAACGGTCGAAGCATAACTGACAGAGGGGGTCAAGTTTTCGGAAAAAGTCGAACTGCAGGCAAAGGCAGTCATACGTTACGGCCGAGATGACTACAACAAAAAAGGACCCTAAATATTGGAATCAAGCGCTTCTCAAAGGCACATTTTTTTTTATTTTAATATTTTAAAAATTGCTATTTTTATTATTTTTTAAATACGAGTCAGAATTTTAAAAAAACCTTTGCAATAATTATTAACTAACTAACTAAATTAAATTAAAAAAATAAAGTTTTTATGTTAACCTATTTCATAAAAATAACTAAAAGGTAACAACGTTTCCTTGTGCTTTATAATTCTAAAACCATCAAGGTCAGTTTAATACTTTAGTCATGGCGATTTTTTTTACAATGATTCGTACATTCTAGTTTCCAAGGTTAGTTCGACCGTTCAATGTACCCGAACTCAGTGACCTTGCATATGTTAATATAAAAAACATAACGTACATTTAACGTTAAAAACCACACGACTGTCAATTATATTATTACTAGTTGTCGCCGGTGAGTACGTCCGGATAGAAGTAAAAAAAAAAACAAAAATAAGTAGCCTATGGGTTTTCCAGACCATCCAGATTTCAAAAAATCCGCCTAGCAATTTAGGCTATCTAACAAACATCCATCCATCTAAACTTACGCATTTACATAGTAAGATTTATTTTGATCAAAATTATAACTTGAATATAAAATCTAGGTTAGATTAGAGTTAAGTATGCAAACAAAAAACTTAACCTTATGTAAAAATTGTTTATTCCATTAAAAAACAATTCACATGCAATCATTGGCCGTATCCAATCAGATTGGCTACGTTAATTCGCAAATGATGTATTCTTAAGATTGGCCTCTAGTTATTGGAAACCCTGAAAATAAACATTTAATACGTATAGATCAGGCCAAGGCTTGTATTGTGATTGTCTTACATACTCACGATATAATAATTGCTAACATGGTTTCTTATTTACTTAATTTTAGTAATTATTG
This sequence comes from Papilio polytes, assembly GCF_000836215.1. Classification (NCBI taxonomy): domain Eukaryota; kingdom Metazoa; phylum Arthropoda; class Insecta; order Lepidoptera; family Papilionidae; genus Papilio; species Papilio polytes. Next base: position 5,842,228 of record NW_013526359.1, read on the forward strand.
CTAAGATTTATGTTCTACATTATACTGTTTTTAAATAATTGTTAAATAATGTGAGTTAAAAAATGTTTTACAATTGAACGAAAAAATATGCACAAAAGGTTTACAATAAATCAATTATTTTAATACGCGAGCAACACAGGGGTGCCTATATTGTTAATAATAGAAGTTTGAGAACCACGGACCGTTAAATTCGAGTTCTGCAGCTGCCGTGACGCACACATTCGCAGCCCTACACGTATACGAAGCTTTGTTACACTCGTGTGCATTGTGTACATGTATTGTTCTATACTATATAATTTTATGCGTAGGGGTGTAAAATCATTAAGTTTTTTTTTCGTAACGGTATTGATTAGTTCAATGTACGGATGATATTGGGGTTGGTTAGTTTATATTGTGGCGACATCTGTGCTGTTTAATATTAAAATGAACCAAACAAAGTTGTACTATTCACTATAAAAAATTTAATAAATCTTAAATAATAACCTTAGTAACTATATGTGCCCTAGTTATCTATTATATACTAATATTATAAAGAGGAAATATTTGTATTTTTGTGTGTATTGAAATAACTCCAAAACTATTGGGCCGATTTTAAAATTTCTTTCATCGTTAAAAAGGTAATTTATCTGTAACAGAGGCTATACTTTTTAGTATTTTTTAATTTCTCACGAACAAAGTCGTGAGCAACAGCTAGTATTATTATGAAAGAATAAAATAATAAATCGAATTTCGATTTCGGGTTATTAATAACAAATTATTACTGCATGTATGTATTATCAAATCAATCGGCATAAGACATATCCGTCTTAAACACAATGTCTTATCTGTTACGCAACAAGTTACTTAATCTTTGAGACATATTGGTACATTGAATGTCCTTTCTATTTCATTATTCTATGACGTCCGTTAAATTTTGAATAACGAACTTTGAATCACAAAGTTCAATACAGTTTTTGTTTGTTTTTTCGTAATTACAATGATGTCTGCGTTTATTTTTAGTTAAAAAATATTTTATACGTAGTCCATAGGCTTTCTTAAAATTAATCATACTTTTTAATCGAACAGGGTAAGCAGAAGTTATGTGTTTTGTGTTCCTTATAATATATCTTACCTTATTACTCATCATTGGCCGCGGTGGCCGTTCGTGAATGGGCCCGTTGTTTGTCTTTGCGAAATCCCCAACGTTCCTATAAACAAAGATTGTGATATTGGACATTATGGAACACCAAAAGACATAACTATGAAGTTAATTATTATGTCTCTTAGGCCAATTTTACATAAAAATAACTACACATATAATCTATACGAATATTATAAAGAGGAAAGATTTGTATTTTTGTATGTAATGTAATAACTCAAAAGCTACTGGGCCTACTTCAAAAAATCTTTCACCATTAAAAAGCTACGTTATCAGTGAGTAACATAGGCTATTTTTTTTTATTTCACACAAGCGAAATCGCAAGCAACAGCTAGTTATAGATAATTTGATACCATATGTGCATGTGTTTTTGGTTCACGTAAAAACTACTGAGCCGATTTCAAATTACTTCACCATTCGAAAGTTAATTTAACTATGAGTAACATAGGCTATGTTTTTGTTATTTTTAAGTTTCACGCGGACAAAGTCGAGAACAGCTATTTAAGTTTAAATAGACAATAAATGGCAGATTGACTCAGTGATAATCATATTATAAAAATATATTCCAGCAAGCCAATAAACTGTTATGAACAAAACAATTTATAAACATCTTAAAAAGATCGTGATCTCACAGGACATTCAAATTGTATAATTATTTGTACAGACAGACAAATACTGCGTCATAACAAGTGTCAAAACATTAACAAAATATTATGTAAACATTTTGTATTGTATTAAAACAAAATCACAGGTCACATAAATACTAATCGCAAACAATCATATTATACTAATATTATAAATGCGAAAGTTTAGATGGATGGATGGATGTTTGTTAGAGATTGTAGCCTAAACGGCTGAACGGATTTAGATGAAATTTCTCATAGATGTAGAAGATAGTGCGGAAGAACACTAAAGCTACTCACTTTAGTTTTTTTTTTAATTTCACGAGGACGGAGTCGCGGGCGAATGCTAGTTATGCATAAAACCTTAGTGTTGTGTATGCAAATTGCGCTTTATAAATATATCGATAGTTGTTTTACATATTTTTTAGACATATCTATACTATTGTAATAAAGCGTAAACACACACTGCCTAAGATATCCGAAATTACAGCATATTTTTGAATAACTCTTTTCTTTATAAAAAGCCCTACACTTAAGTCATGCTTTCACGCCATTAAACTTAGGGTGTAACTTTGGATAAAACCCTAATGTGGGAAAGAGACCATAGGTTGCTGCCAACATCAAGAAAGAAAGATTACTAAGGTTTGTCATGTCATGTCATTTTGTCATTTGCTATTGATAATTTGACAAATGTAAACAATAAAATAAAATTTTCATAATTGCATGCGGATGAAGCCGCATGGGAACAGCTATACTCTATAAAACGTCAAAGACTTCACTATACTGTCTATTTGATTAATTCAATACTACCTTTCGCCTGTAACTCCATCGCCGTGGAATTAAAGAAAACAAAAGTAGATACCCTATGTGTTTATCCAGACTATCCTCTACTTTTATGCCGAATTTTATCGAGATCCGTTCAGCAGTTTAGACTACAAACTCTAACAAACATCCAAACATTCGCATTTATAATACTAGCATTGAAACTACGTTCACTTTTACTTAGCTTTGTTTCATCATGTACTATTTAACAAATTACATTACAAATGTTTATATAATCTAAATTTTGAAATGACATTTGTGTCTATCAATTCAAATTATAGAGTCATTATTGTGTTGCAGCTTAGTTTTTTTGTATAAATTTAACAAAGAGATTAAAAAAATAGAGGAGGCATATTTGACACTTCACTTAAAACATTTTACACATAATCTTACTAACGCTATCTTTTGTAGATCCTCAAAACTACATAGTAATTAATTGTATTTAAATTAATTATCAATATATGTCATTAAAAATTATTTAAATGTTTATATTTTAAAACAAAAGATGGAGCTTATTATAATTTTGATAAATACATTGCGTAAAATTGACAATTGATATAGTACCTTTCAGAGAAAGTACCGGTGAAAAAAATTTGTCTATGCCTCATCTATATATGTTTTAATGTCTTTGGTTTATACGTAATTAGTATGTTCGTATGATTGCGAATATAAAAACAATATCTTTGCAGTAAATGTAGTTAACCTTCGAAAGACGGGGATTACACCTGCCATGTTCATACAATCTTTAGAGAAAATGAGTTCAGTTGATAATAATTACAGTATTTTTTACACAGTATCAGCGTAAGTCTGTGGCGTCGAAACTTATTTCTTAGTACAGTAGAACCTCGATAACTCAAACCTCGGTAACTTAAACACCTTTATAACTTCAAAAAATAATATGTTTCCTTCCTATCAGAGCCCAAAACCTCTATAACATATACCCTTGATAACTTAAAACCTCTATAAGTTAAAATATTTTGTGTTTCCCTTGGACTTTAACTTATCGAGGTTTTACTGTAATATAATTAATGCGAAAGTTTAAATGAACAGATGTTTGTTTGAATGTCCACAGCAGCAATGGATTACGTCATTTGAGACGTAGAACATAATATAGAAGACTACTTTGAGTCGCGCTTTGATTATGAGCTTATATGGAGGTGCGGACATTACTCGATTTTTAGTCGTGCAACTAAACAGTTGAATTGACTGCGAAACAATGGACAATCGCACAATAATTGTGCGACAGTTTAGTTAAAAGTGTGCGCCCACCCTTAGTCTACTATTTTTTTTTAAATTACGCGCGTATGAAGTCTCAGTCAAAAGCTGGTGGTACATAGAAAAGACATATACCATCAATACATAACAAAGATCGAGGCAACTTTTAGTTAAATCTGGTTATTACTAGCAATTACTTAGATCGAAGAAATAAAGAACACATATACGATAATTAACTTGAGATGTGCAAAGTACCAAGTTTACCTTAATAGCGGTAATATATTTTTATATCGTTTTATAACATAGCGATATGCCTGAAATGCACCAGGGGGCGTAATTATTTCGCCAGCTGTGCATTGGGTCACTTTCCCTGCAACTGTCTCATGGTACACTAGCGACATCACCCGATTTTACATGGGTATCACATCAATTAAAGGTAAGACCATACGCTGTCTCTTTGTTTGCATGAATATTAAATGACAATGCGTTACAGACAGACATAAAGCTTTTTATTAATGAATATTCAATTAACACGGTATTGTAATTACTAATGGAGTATTTTAATGTTTTCCGTATTTCGAGGAGTTTTATTAAATACATTTAATTTTCAGACGTCCCGATCCCGAGTGCTCGTTGCTGTTTTCGAGGATTTGCGGTTTATTGATTCCGAATGAGATTGTTTGTGCTCGTGAGATTTTATAAACCAAAAGTACATCGATTTCTACTAAAGGGGAAACGGTATTAAAATTGTAAATGTTCTATCGTATTGGTTTATTTAAATTTAACTAAAGATTACAAATATTTTACATAGAATCTCTGAAAATATTTTCATATGAAACCTTAACAAATACTTTTGTACAGGCAACTGCAAATTTCAACTGGAAGCAAGTCTGGAAGAACACCTATGTGCTATTTAAAAAAAACTAGTTTTTTTTTTTAATTTCGCGTGGATGGAGTTCCGAATAGTTATATTTAAATCTTTACTTCATATTGCTAATATTTAAAGACAGCTGTTCATATCCGTAGGTAACATAATCCATATGCCCTAGGTGGTGCAGAATTTACAATAAATAAACAAAGACTATACCCAGACCGCGTTTCCTGTGCGCGAAAGAGACGCCACAATCTGGGAAGTGCAACGACCTCACAGGATGCGAGGCTAAAGTCATGTTTATGTTACCCAGGTGAATCGAGTACCGATATCCAAAAATATTTTATCGTTTATTGTTAATTAGGAAATAAGGATTCCGTTTATAGTGTACTATAGCAATTGTAAATATTTTTAAAATACTAGCTTACGCCCACGACTTCGAGCGCATGAAACAATAAAACAAAAGTAGTAACTTATGTGTTCCACACTATCCTCAACATAAATGCCAAATCTCATCGAGATCCTTTCAGCCGTTTGAGCTACAAACTTTAACAAACATTCCTCTAAACTTTCGCATTTATAATATTAGCAAGATATGTTTTTAATTTCTTATCCTTGTCTTTATTGTTCAATTTGCTAGAGCGAGAGACGGTATGGCGTGTCCACGCGTGGGACATTGAGGTAGGCCTAGCCCACGGGAAGCCAAGGGTCATCGTCCGGGTGAACGACCCGGGATATGACCTCCACATTTTTACGGCTTGCAAGTGACTCAACCGAAGTACCAACGGGACGATGTAACAGTTTTGAGGCATGTGCGAATTAATTTTACACTTTTTTGCATGTTTACGTCGAGCGTTGCGTGGAGCTCACAATAGGCAGTATGTCAAAGTTTGTGTAGGCGTAACCACTGCTCTGTGACACAAAAGAATATTAGTGTCAAGATAACTTAAAAGCAGTATAAAACAGCAAAGTAATAAATGTTTACACGTAAAATGGGAAGTTAAATTTATTTATATGTGGAAATATCACTAATATTATAAATGCGATAGTTTAGATGGATGGATGTTTTTTTTAAATTTACAGCCTAAACTACTGAACGGACCTCGATTAAATTTGGCATAGATGTAGAGGATTGTCTAGAAGAACACATAGACTAGCGAGCGAAAGCTAGTACTTTTATAATCTAAAATTTTACGAAACATGTAATAATATTAAATATACTCTTGGTATATAATTAAACAGTAAGACATGCAGTCTTTAGCAAACTGAATACATCTTGCATAAAGCCATCCATCATAGGAGATGTCACAGAGCATTGCATATCTAACAGGTCGCAAACTCCATTTCCTAGCAATATCCACAAGTCACCAAGCTTCCTGTTGAAGACGAACACCTTTATCTCAACTAAAATATTCCAGCTAGACAAGTGCAAATATCTTCATACATTTCTGGTAGCAGTATGTGTGTGTGTGTCTTTTTTATTTGATTTTTAAGCCACAAGATAAGACATGCCTTAATAACATTTTTACATATAAAAATGTGCTAATTATTAGAAAAAAAATAAGCTAAAGATATCTTGGATAATATCATATTTTTAAAAGGAATTGACTGATTAAAATTTTTTTAATTCAAAGTGAACAATAGTAGACATTTTAGGCTTTGGCTTTAATATTGATACTTATTAAATCGTCTTGTAAACTAAGATATTAAACTTATGTTTATATCATATTCTAATGTGAAAATTTTATATACCACTTGTTGGCAAGTCCTTCCGTTTAGTGTTGTCTTACGCGGCTACGATATATCGATGTCGGTAACAAAAGCCGCGTGTCGATATCGATTGCGCAGCGGTCAGGATGTCGAGGTTAGCTTGGGATAGGTCCTAAATTGTTTTTTTTCACCGCACGAATCGAAGAAATGGTTACACTGGACTTTGGTAAATTATTTATAATAGTTACTATTGTAATATATTAAATGAAATGTTAAACTATTTATTACTATGAAACATTTTATGTATTTCTGTTTCACAGTTACGGCTTCTCTAAATGAAAAATATAGTCAGTATATCATATTTTCCCACTCTGTGCACAGATGAAATACGACTTTCATACAAACACATAAATAGTAATAAAAATACAAGCTACAGTCACACTTCCCCGCCTTATAAAAGTAGACTTTTACGATAATATGTTGAATAGACTTTTTTTAAAAAAGAATCCTATCGAACCAAGTCCTAGAAAATACTCATATGTTTGTTTATCAACTTAGGCATATTGACAGTTATATTGTGCAGTTAAAATTCCTACACACGCGCAGTAACTGTACAGTACAGGTTCAGTAAAAACTGAAGGTGGTGGTTTAATCAATCATAGATGATGATTTGCCTAAACTATGACCTAATAATTGATTTATTTTTAACATGCTTGTGTGAAATTATGTAAGACAAACCCGTGGGTCTGTTGCCCTGGGCGATCGCTCAACCGTGCCCTACCTTAACACCGGGGATGGATCGATTCTGCGCAATCTAAGATTGCATGTCTTCAAAGTTGTAACCAATGCGGGGTAATTAGTACAGGTTACGTTGCCTGTCTCTGGCCTATTGCCAAATATGTCTGTAGGAAATAATTTTATACAGTTTCCGTTTGTTCTTGCTTTAATATAGCGTTATGCGACTATTAACATTTCAACGTAATGTATTAGAATAGAATACGTTTTATTAATGTTACAAATGCGAAAGATTAGATGGATGGATGTTTGTTAGAGTTTGTAGCGTAAACAGCTGAACCGATCTCGATGAAATTTGGCGTAGATGTAGAGGATAGTCTATAAGAACACATAGGCCACTTGTTTTTTTTTTAATTCCACGCTTAAAGGGCGAAAATTGGTATTACAATTGATCGAACACTTTACACTATAACATAAATATAGCAACATATTTAATGCGAAAAACATCCCTTCTGTCGGTATTTCTGCTTCGAGAGTTTCATTTACTTCGTTTCGTTTACTCTTCAAATGCTCAAAGAAAATAAACCTAATGTATCAGACGGCAAAGAGAAAATTTCTTGATAAATTAACAGTCAGCCCTCGAGTTTTTGGGGGATTTGAACCCCGATAGTATGTGCATAGGGAGGAATGTAAACAGGGAAACGCAGTCGCACTCGATCGATATGCCGGGGTAAACACGGCGGTCGCCATAGCAACGCGGCGGGAGACCGCCGCTTCCGCCCCCTCGGCGCCCGCCGAGACCGCCCCAACTAAGGTGGCTATGCATTTTAATAGAAAAATAAAGAAAAGTATCAAAATCTTACGTCTTATAAAGACTACAGACCAGAACTTTATTATTTTCAAAGACATTTAAACTTTTTACACAACTTTTAACTTCATCGATTAATTTTAGGATAACATATAATTTACGTGAATATTTAAGATAGGATGTGATGGGTATAGATAGGTCAGGATATCATAATTTATGATGTTGGTACTCTAACCGTGGATTTCCACTGACTACACATCAGATCAAAAACATATAAACGTCAAATTCGTGACACTGAGTGGTAGGAAAACCGTTACAGTACCATTTGGAACGTTCCTTGCTTGCTTTCGTCTTCCACATTCAGAAAATTATGAAAGTTAAATAACATTATGTTTTAGTACATATAATTCGATCTTAACTTAACAAATGAACCATGTTTGTTGACTCAAAAGACTTCTTATAAATATGTTTAGATTATCCTAGCTTTACAACAATCGTGGTCACCGTAGCCATCCCTCGGGGGCGCTGTCCGCACCGTGTTGTGACGCGGGCAATGGCGGTATTCCTTGTTTCCAATTTCTACGTTTGTTGCCTATTTTCGCAATTATCAAAACACGCAACAGTAAGTTTTGAACCCTTTGCTGTCACGTGAAATGAAAAAACTAAATACAATGGAATATAATAAAAAGAAATTGATCTATTAATATAAAAAAAACACTTTTAATTGTCTAAAGAATATGATTGAATCTCTTTGGTCTACATATGTCTTTGCGAGTTTTGTGCCGTTTTTTGAATTTCATTCTTTTGTTTTTTATTTAGAACTGACTACCCCATTTCCGTTAATACTACACTAGACTTACACTAAACTTCCCCGTACTTACCTGAAACAAAAAAGCACGTTCAAAACTGAGACATTTTACAAAAGGAAAATAACAAACGAAATTTCGTACGCTTTGGTGAATCATACAAAAGACGAACGCAAAAGCGATGGTTCCTTTTCTCCTTTTACGTTGGTTTAAGAAGTTTGTGAGACATTGGCTTATTTCCAGACTTTACAACATCTCGTATTTTTATTTTCGTTTACACGTCAGGATCTCTGCTGACTGTACTCATGACAACAAGAAATTAAAGAACTATTTTGGCAGAATCAAAATTTAAGTGCTTCTTTTGTATTGAAACTTATTAAAATAATAATTATTCTAAAATATGCTGTAATTGCTGATATCTTAGGCAACAAAGGAGTGTGTGTTTACGCTTTATTATAATAGTATAGAAGTATAGATAGTTATTAATATGTCTAGTCGAGCCAGTCGCTGGCGCTGATACATGATTACTACAAAACAAAGTAAAATGATTCTTAATGTGTAACACAAAAAGGCTCAATATAATTATTAAACGAATCGTTCGAGTATCATCCGTTATTGTAACAAAGGCTTTCAATTGTACGAAGGGCGCGTTCACCGCAGAGTACAATCGAGGAAACTGGCGGTGTTCCTCTAAAAACTACAATCGTTTTAACATTTTAACAACGCATATAAATTTTGGCCAGTGCAAAATACAACATCTTTGGCTGACAAGAAGTGTGAAACAGCTAAAAAGGTTGTAGCCACCGAGACATTGCATGGTTTATAATTAAAAAGATGTAGTGAAAAACAATAGAAGAAGACAAGAAGCCAAAATGTTATCGATATAGGTTTTGCAATTATTATAAGCATGTAAATAAGTTTTTGAATAAAGTTTAGTTTGGTTCAATGAGTTTTTTTATGTATTTTTGGCTACCGCGCTGTCACCACAAGTTAAACAAATGTACAAAAAAGCGGTCATAGATACTCGGCTAGTTTATTGTTATTATCCATTTGCATTACTCACAGTTATCTAATTAGTTATTTGTAGGAAGCGTTTGTCTTATTGCAATGAACAAGGCAATTTTTCTTAAGTGGTACACCACTGATTTCTGCGATTGTACCTACTACCCAGACTGTAACGTTCAAATTTTGAGATTAAAAGTCATTCATCACGGTTAATGTTGTAATCAGTTTTCGACCCTAACTGCCGGAAAAGCTTTAACTTCTTATCTTTTTAACTGAAATAATTTTAATTACGTTAGAAATTTCATTGTCTACTGCAAATTTCAACACATTCAAACTCTTTGCTTGACGTCGAATTGGCCATGTACGCTGGTTAGAAATATAAAATCCTCACTATATTGTGGGAAAATATGAACCTAATTTATTAGCGTATATTAGATCATGATGTAAGAAAGAAAACAATTGAAACGCTATCAGACCAGGATTTTTATATTCTTGGTTAAACTATAGCAAGTCAAAAGTGGCGTCTTCAAATTCGTTAACACTGCCTACTTCTAACGCGTGAGTGCTTATTAATTTATCAATAGTTCTAATGTTATAAATGCGAAAGTTTAGATGTATGTATGGATGGTTGGATGTTAGAGTTTGTAGCGGAAACTGTTGAATGGATTTCGATGAAATTTGGCATTGACGTAGGGCATAGTCTGAAAACACATAGGCCCTTTTGTTTTATTTTTAACTAGCTGTTCCCGTGCGACTTCATCCGCGTGGAATTATGAAAATTTTATTTTATTATTTACATTTGTCAAATTATCAATTACAAATGTCAAAATAACATGACATGATGACAACCTTGCTTCCTTGATGTTGGCAGCAAATTATGGTATTTTTCCTACATTAGGGTTTTTATCCAAATTTTTTACCTCCTAAGTTTAATGGCGTGAAAATATATAGCCTAAAGCGTAAGTGTAGGGCTTTTTATTAATATTTATATATTTATTTTTATTATATTCAAAAATATGCTGTAATTGTTGACATCTTAGGCAACAAAGAAGTGTGTTACGCTTTATTATAATAGTATAGATTTAGATTATACTATATAATAATATTATAAATGCGAAAGTTTAGATGTATGTATGTATGGATGTTTGTAAGAGTTTGTAGTCTAAACCGTTGAATGGATTTCGATGAAATTTGGCATTGATGATGTAGGGCATAGTCTGAAAACACATTATTCGCTGGTCGCTTTTCTTTTATTTTTAATTCCACGCGAAAACACGGGTGAAAGTTAGTGTACGAAATAAATTAGATATTATGAAAACGATCGATAGTGAACTAGCAAATGATATCGGTAAACTCATTAATAACATTATTATTAATCCTCTGTCTGTTTGAATGATCGACACCGACCAGTCTTTCAGCTAATTAAATACTGATTGGATATTAAATAAACGCTTTCCGCCGGAACAATCAAAATCTATTCTCCGCTAAATATAGTTGCAAAGTAATTTGAAACTTATTTCCATATAGTTAGAGTTTAATTTAAGTTTGCTCTGAATAATATCTCATTTACGATTATTCGAGAAAATTCTTGTCAAGGCTATATGAGAATTGTTTCTTCAGTTATTTTTGATTGCTAATTAATGTTTTATTTGTAAATTACGGGATAAATAAATACGTGAATTTTAATATTTATTTAAAATAAGTATATTAATAAAAAAATAGTTTAATTGGATGGTTTCTTTGTAAACAAGTCACAGTTAAAAAAAAAAGTAACAATGACGTATTCACTATTTTATTTTTTCACTAGTTTGTGACTACAACTTCATCTGCGCGGAATAAAAAATCTTGTAATTAACAAAGCCTGCTACTCAGTGATAACGTAGTAGTTTTTGAGTGTATTCGTTACATAGAACAATGTATATTTTAGATATACTGAGATAAAAAACTTAACGGTTGATCAAACAATAGAACTCATGGAAAACACTCATTCAAGTCATCATACTAATTTGACTCCTTGCTCCATTTGTTTTCTAGGACAATTTTCATCACTCGAGTAATTTCTTCAAAAAACAACAATGTTCATTGAGTTAAGCAAGCATTATAACGAAAAACACCACCCCCCCTTTATCGTAGTCTTCCGTACAATTAAACGCCTTAGAGGCACTTCCTCCTTCCATTCGCAATATAACTTTCATTAAGGGCCGACAATAAAAGCCTTAGGTAGCATCCACTTTGTCATTCTAACTTCGCCTCTGTTCGTAATTGGATAAAATCCGCTGTGAAATCATATGAAGGGGCATTAGCGTTTGTTGGGGAGAGTCGGGGTTTCGATTTGAAATACAATTATTGTTAGAAAAAGTATAAATAGATTTTTTAACTTATTTCAACTAAAAGTGCAGTAGTAAATAATTTGAATAAGCGCTTTGTGCGCCTAATTCTAATTTAATCGGTATATTGTAACAAAGTGTTTGTCAAGTTATAGTTTAAAAATTATTGTAATCTTAATTTAAAAAACCGATATTTACGCATAAAATATTTTGTTGAGATCTAATCCAGGCTAACATATTAGAAATTTCTAATAATTTATAGTACCTAATTTCTTACGATAACTTATCCTAGTTGACATTATAAATGCAAGATTTAGATGTTCGTTAGAGTTTGCCGCCAAAACGGCTGAACGGATCTCGTCGAAAGGCACATATGTAAGAGATATTCTGGAAGAACACATATACTGCCTACTTTGGTCTTTTTAATTCTGGACGGAGTCACACGCGATAGCTAGTATTTAACATTTAGTATCATATAGCTATGTTTAATTTAATCACGTCCTAACATAGTTGTCTTCAATTCCGCGAATCCATTTCCCTAAGGCGTAGTAGTTAACGCGACAGATAATTTGGTTAGGCCTACATCTTGCCGACATTTGAGGCACGTCGCTCACATAGTTATATTAAACGGTTTTAGTTTAGTTAATTTGAACATCTTAACACGTTTAACGCTGATTTGTACTGTGAACTAATGGCATTGTGCGTTAATATAATCTTACTAATGTTATTAATGCGAAAGGTTAGATGAATGTTTGTAAGAGGGTAGCTGAAACTACTGAATGGATCTGTAAATTTTGCATAGATGTGGAGGATAGGAAGAACACAAAGGCTACTTACTTTTGTTTTGTTTAATTTCACGCGGGCTTAGTCGCAGCTTAGTAATCTATATCTACACTTATATATTATACTTTATACTAATATAAAGAGGAAAGATTTGTATTTTTGTATGTATTGAAATAACTCAAAAACTACAGGGCCGATTTTAAAAATTCTTTCACCATTATAAAGGAAATTTATCTAGGAGTAACTATTAATAAACAACATATTTAAAAGAGGCGATAAGATACCTAGGTATAAGGACAATGGACTAAATTTTCACTTTAAATGTAACGCTGAGTTTTCACTACTAAAACAGATGTATAAGACATTTAGTCCCTCTATAGCGAGACTATTTTTGTTAAATCAGGTAACCCAGCACGAAAATTTTCGAAAACGGATTCGTAATGTAGCCAAAATTTGTATTACAATCTTTAGTAAAGGGTAAAAAACCATACAAATTTTGTGTTAAGTGTTTTCACAAACTTTCGTGATAGGTCCCAGGCGATTTCTTTACTAAATTATAAAATGAAAATTTGCAAACCATTACAGTTGAGTTAAAAACATTGTAAGGCAATAGGGAATCTATTTCAAGAGCATCAAGGTTGAATAGTGATTGCGTTGAATATGTAAGAATGCAAATGTATGTTTGTGGGGCAGCTAAGGTGGATGCCATATTGATATATTCTTCACAGTTTTATCTTTACCTCATGAAAGATTTAAAAAATGGAAAAGAAAAATGTATCCGATTTAAACAGATATTTAAGAAATATATAGACTGGGCATATTAAACAACATTTTTCACCGGTAATTTTTCTAACTAAATGGTGTCATAAAATAAAGTAAAAAGTGAATAAACATTTTAACATTATTTAATGATTCCTACTGACAATTCAATTAAATACAATTAATTATTGGCATGTGGTTTCGAGGCTGTGATCAGATAGCAGTGATAAGTGAAATAAAAAAATTTCAAGTGGAATGTCATCTATGCCTACTCTATTTTTTTAAACTCTTTGGTTTTACACGGTGTAAAGTAGATGATAATGAAGTAATGATATTGAATATGACTTCAAAGGTAGACGACCGAAGAATGAATGGATAGATTGTATAAAATTCAGTTATGAAGCTGATATACGAGTATTTATAGTTCACTAGTTTTCTCCCGCGACTCCGTCCGCGTGGTATTAAAAAAACAAGTAGCATAAGTGTTCTTCCAGACTATCCTTTTCATCTGTGCCAAATTTCGTTGAGATCCGTTCAGCAGTTTAGGCTACAAACTCTAGTAAACATCCATCTAAACTTTCACATTTATAATATTAGTATGATTTAAAATGAAGACAGATATAAAAATAAAATAGAGCATTGACTAAGTAAAAGTCAAACTGACACAAAAATGTATGTCACATCCCTACGGAATTCTAAGTTCACTATTTTCACGCAAAGTTATATAAGTAATTTGCATAGAGGTTTTATAAAGCACAAATGAAAATGATTATCGAGCATTTATTGCGGTTTTAAAGTACAAAAATTTGACGGGAACATTTTTAAAGAAATCCTTTCCGATGTACTAGAGACCAATAAATTCTCAATTAGCCATAATTTGTCTATATTATTATTAGGTTATGAAGATAATTGACATTGCACATAAAACAACAAGGTAGAAGTTATGTAAATGAGCGGACACAATTCTGAATCTTAATAACGTATTAATTAGAATTATATTTGCCCATTAACTATCATCGCACATCTGTGTCAAATTGGAATTTATAACGGTATATTCCCGTCGGAAAACAAATAGCACGGACATTTAATTACTGGAACAAACAATATTTAATAAAGCAAAGATACAGTCGTTCTGTTATACTATACACACTCTAAACTGAAGGAAAAGTGTAGGAAAACCTGATATTGAGGATTTATTATGAATAATCGTGAGAATGATTTCGTAACGTCAAACATAACACATAATGTATTAGATGTGCGCAGCGCCCCTATCGAGCGTAAAGTATATCAAGAAATTTCATACAATTTTTATCGATGAAGTTACGAATATGTTCTCCCAATAATCACATAAATATTCGTAATAGACCCTCTGTATGATTTAAATTTTCCTACGTCTAATTTACAGTTCTTTCATTCTTGTACAGATATCGATTATTTTTTTTAAATAAAAAAGGAATGCAATGTGTTGGTTGTGTGTTTCAGCAATCGGCATTGTACACGTTTTGGAGCAGCGTAAACTTGTTGTGCGTTCAATTTGACCTTGAAACTGTTACTTTTCTATTAGAAAGAGTAAGGGCCTGTCCCACCACTGGCTGATAAGGGCTCAGCTTGAAAGACGTGACTGTCAGATAAGGAAACAAAATCCGATATTTCTTATCATTTGTTTTACACGTTGGATTGTTATCAGACAATTTACAATTTGGTGGGACAGGCTCTCAGTGTAATAACAATAAGAGTATAACAGCTCATTTCTAAATTAACTCTGTTTCAAATATTCATCTCGAGCGCACTAAATGTATAATGAGGCAGAGAACTTCGACAGTTTGCGAGTTAAACTTATAGTTAACAACGGGTTGAGTTCATTTTTAATAACTCCGAGCAACGCTGCATTAAACGAATGGCTAATTTAACGCAATGTTTTACAGCTTTTTAAAAACTCTGTAATAACATTGAAATATTTTTACGCCTTTACTAACATTTTTATTCGTAATCTATTATTTGTTTAATTTAACATTACATTACATTTATTTTATACTACACTATAATTATAATGAATTCTAACTGATCGTGGAAATGCATCTATATAGAGTTAGCAAATGATGTAATAATTTATTTCAGGTAAAACCGCGTGACAGAACTCGTGCACGTGCAAATTAACAATAACATCTAAATATAAATGTGAACCGAAACATTGGTACCTAATAATACGTCATAAGGAAATGACGTGAAAACTATTCCAAGTGGTAATTGCGAAATCTTACGACTTCGTAATTACAGTTCAGTTTGGCTTTCAGTTGGAATGACGTGAAAGGGAACCGTTTAGTTGTCACCCACAGGTGTAACTAATGCTTGTAACACAGCGAAAGGGATCCGAAAGCGAAGCGAATGCTACGAACTATGTTATTGTCTTGATTTAATGCTGAAATGAAACAAAGGAATTTCCATTTTATATTTCACACTAAAACTAGTTTAAAACTAGCTGTTACCGTGCGGCTTTATCCGCATGAAATTATGAAAAAAATATTTTATTACTTACATGTGTCAAATTATCAATAGCAAATGTAAAAATGACATAACATGACAAACCTTGGAAATCTTATTTGATGTTGGCAGGAACTTTTGGTCTCTTTACCACATTAGGGTTTTTATTCAAAATATTTACCCCCTTAGTTTAATGGCGTGAAAATATATAGTCTTAAGCGTGACGTAAGTGTAGGGCTTTTTATTAATAAAAGAATTTTTCAAAAATATGCTGTAATTGCTGACATCTTAGGCAACAAAGAAGTGTGTGTTTACGCTTTATTATAATAGTATAGATAAAGATAGTCATAGTTTAAATAAAACAAATGTTGCATCTGTTGTTTAGACTCTTGGTATTCTTCGGATTAGAATAGCTTTGTTGTGTGGTGTTAACGTTACTGACGCATGCTTAGCCTTTGTAAGCAAATGCTAAATCTTAATAACATAAGTCATAAACAACTTAATTAGAAACTATTCCAAGACAGTCCAAGTTATTCAGATTTAACATTAAATATAGTAAAGCTAATAAAAAGGTTTAATTGAATTTGAGGCGTCCATAACAATTATTTATTTCATTCAATTGTTTATATCAGATCGGAATATATCTTCCTCAGATTTCCTTCGTCAATGTTTTAATAAAGAACAGTAATTATTAATAACGGCTGTCACTTTTCGACCTCTACAAATCGCAAATTGTTTTTCCATTGAAGCGTATACAATTAATTTATAAGAAAGATAAATTACTACGAGGCTTTATGGGTGGGGGCAACCCTAACATGCCTATTTCTCCTTTGACGCGTCGCCCTCGTAAATCACATTTGTCGCTACGCTAGTTAATTACAGATTAATTATACCATTTTATTTACAATGTGGAAGCTTAATTAGCTACGGACACATTTACAGCCGAACCCAATATCTATCGATCGATCCGAAGGTTACTTTAAATGTCTTACATTTGTACTGGCCTGGAGCTTTCGCTATCTATTAACAAATTCTGTTTTGTGATTACAATTGCGATCCTTAGATTGAATTTATTTAAAATAAATGAACCTACAAAAGAGCTAACAGCGTCAGTGGCTCAGTGGTTTAAGCACTTGACTTGTAATCTACAGGTATTGGGTTCGAATCCCGCCATGTACCAATGTGATTATCGATTTTTCGAATTTTCATATGTACATAATTTTCCTGGCGTTCTTACGGTGAAAGAAAACATCGTGATGCAACCTGCACATATCGGTGTAGAAATTCAAAGATAATTGTGAAGTCAACCAATCCGCATTTGGCCAGCGTGGCTCGTATAGTAGGGTGACTATGGCCTAGTCACCCTACTATACGAGCACCTCGGTGGGGACGTATAAGGTGGTGATGATAAATATACAAAAATGGTTTAAGAGGTTAACGTGTTTATTATAATATGTAAGGTAGTTTAGTGTAGATTCAGTAAGAGTTACGTTAACGAACTATATAAGTAATTATTAAACTACTCTGAATTTAACAAACATATATCACTTTCTAAATCTAAATTGAACTGAATATAGAACTTTGAAAGAAGAAATTCATATATTTTTAAATCGTCGTCTGACATTTTTCTTGTAAACGCAATCTACCGCGTATGCGAACTGAAAATGATTACAAACTTACAGCGATGCCTTTGAAAGGATTCTGGGGGGAAAATACAAGCATATTCTACCTTCATTCACTGCAAGCGAACGCTTTTTTAAATTGTATGGTTTAACGTCTCCATATTTCATATTCAACCCTCGACGCTTCTATTTTTTTCTAATTAGCTTTTAATTTTTTTTTCGCAAGTGGAATAAATCTCTCGCATTTAAAATGAATGGATATTTGCATTAGTTCCAGGGGATTTTACGCCGGCTTGATTCCATTTTCGTTTATACGGTATTTTTAAAATTTTTAGCGACAATTTCATTTTTTAAAAAGTGTGTTTACATCCCGCAAATTTTACACTGTTTAAGGCTGCTAAAATATAACTGTTTTAATTGCAATTGTTTTCTAATGATTTATCGACCTTTTGCATTGTATGTTATACAGCCTATTTATTGCCCGCGACTTCCTGTGCGTGGTATAAAAAAAATAGGAAGTACACTATGCGCTTCTATTCTTAACTGTAATCTATGTGCCATGCCAATCATTCAGATCTGTTGAACTGTTTTGGAGTTACTTGCTAACATCCATCCATCTAGACCAGATTTTCCCCAACTTTTTCCTTTTGGACAACTTTAAAAGTTTAAATTTTTTTGATATCGGTTGTGACAAGAAACATTCAAACGAAATGTAGTAGAACTTAAAGATTTTGGTGGTTTACATAAAAGCACAATTAAACGACTAGACCCCAAATTTTACAATTCATGGACCCCAGAGGTTCCATCTCAATCACTTTGAGAATTAGACTCAGACTTCGAGTTATACATTTATAATATTAAGAGACAATTTAATTGAAAATCGATCTTCCTTGTTTCGTAAAACCATACTTCAAATTACTAAACGAAATAAAGAGACCAGTCTTTATATACTCATTTTATTACCGTATACATGAAAACAAAAAAACTCCGCTAACGTTCCAAGTCTATTTTCGTGGAATGAAAGGAAAGAGCCGACAGTTGAAAAAAAAACCGTTCGGTCTATAACATCTGTTCAGTATCAAAACGGCAGTAAAAGAACCGCCTAGAAAAACTTAACCATACAAAGTTACTTGAAAACGAAAGCTTGTTTGTGTGTAAAGTTAGTAGTAAAATATTTTTTGTGGACTCAAGTATTTTTAATACCGTTGATATATTTTGTAAGTATATTAGAGACGGCATATTTTTGACCGACTTCCCAAAAGAAGGAGGTACTCAGTTCGTCTGTATGTTTTTTTTTTGACTGAACTATCGCATAAAAGTGCGATTGTCAATTGTTTCGCAGCCCATTCAACTGTTTAGTTGCACAGCTAATTATGCCGTAACACATAAAAAAACATACAGACGAATTGAGTACCTCCTTCTTTTGGGAAGTCGGTCAAAAATCAAGTAGTTGTACCTCCTCTTAAGCTTATAAGAATCAAAGCGAGACTAAACAGTTGTGCGATATTTTAGTTTGACCAATTAAAGACTTTACCAGCAGTTAGTTTATTTGTATTACTATTTATTCGAGGAATGCTTTATATTAATATTTTTCCATAAATAAAATTAACTAAAATAACTACTTTACTTTTAAATACTCTATTTAACGTGTTTACGCTAGTTTTTTCTGAATGCATTGCTGAGCTTTCTTTATTCGTACGATTCTATTCAGTCTGTCTGTGCGGTTTCCATTTATGCGCGTTAAACCAGATGCAAAACGTACCAGACACAAGCCCTAGATTAAATGCTTTTACTATAAATATGTAAAAAAAATCTATACAAAATCAACGACACGTAATACGAGCTTTATTGTGGTTTAATAGAAATGTTAGTTATATTCGGAATTAGGTTGTTTTTTTTTTTAATTTTTGACGCGCATATTTTGACAATATGTTTGTAAAAATGGCCTAATTATTTTTAATTACTAACGAACATTAAAAATAAAGACTAAGGACCTGTCCCACCAAATTGTAAATTGTCTGATAACAATCCAACGTGTTAAGTATGTAACGGAAATATCGGATTTTGTTACCTTATCTGTCGTCAATTTTACGCTATCTATGCCTCTATCAGGCTATGGTGGGAAAGGCCCTAAAAAGTTACAGTCGCTTTTACAGATTTAAAAAAGGAATAGTGGATAAAATTGTTACTTAAGTTTATTTACTTTCGTCGTGCTAAAGAGTATATGAAGATATACAAGTAGAAAAAGATAAACCAAACTAGAGTCAAAATTGGAGGACTAAAAGCACCATAGACATAACCCTTACAGCACTGGCAACATAAATTAAACCTTATACTCATATACTTGAGACTTAATTTCTATTGGGATTAGTTAACACATTAATTGTACAATCAAGACCTAAGTAAACATGAAAACCCGATCTCAATGTTTTGTTTGAATAATTATTATAACAGTAGAAATTTGCCCGACAATGGACTGTTTGGGGAATGGAAAATTCCTCGTTGGTAATTTCAACAACGTGTATCGTGCAAACGTTCGTGGGCATAATGAAGCTATTTGATCAAGTAAAAATAAATTCAATGCTAAATTTTGTCGGTCGATATTGTTTATATTAAACGAATGCTTTTGATGTTGGATACGTAGCTATCGATGGTAAGGCATGAATTAATAATCTTGTTATATATTATACGGTAAAAGAGCAAGCGGCCTTCTGAAATTCGCCGAAATGGCGAAGCTACCCATAGACATCCGCAATTGCAGATGTGTTGCCTACTTTTAATCGACGAAGGAGACATTAAGAGGATATTTCCCCTTCCTATACAACTCCTCCACTATCAAATCCACTTTCTTTTCCAATCCTTTTACTAAGAAAAGCGTAGAAAGGGAAAGGGACTAAATTAGATCGCATCTAACTGTTCACAGAATGTTTTTAGGAAACCCAAAGAAAATATGGTGTTGGAAATATTTTGAAACATTAGCAAACATCTTAAATGCATATGTAAACGAAATTCTACACAACCTGGATCTTACCACCAATTAGGTAGATAGGATATAGGATAGAGGTAGATAGGACTGCGGTTTGACGGACAATACGAATGCGGTTAGCTACAAAACATTAGTTATAAATTACAATATTGTTAACGAGGCTTAATTCTATCGCAAATATAGCTTATTGATTAAATTTACGATCTACCAACTAAATTACGAATGCTAAAGTTTAGAGGGTTGGTTGGCTGGATGAATGTTAGAGTTTGTAGCCTAAACGGCGGAATGGATCTGGATGAAATTTCGCAAAGATTTAGAACATAGTCTGGAAAAATGCATCGGCTACTTACTTTTGTTTTTTAATCCCACGAGAACGGAGTCGCGGGCAAATGCTAGTATGCAATAAAAATGTAACGCCTTTACCCGTGAAGGGTTGGCAGATTCCTATTTGGCGTGATTTATATAACGTTATTCGCACTGTAACAGAAATACAATAAAAATATTAAACCTACTTCACCCTATATTAGGAAACGAAACATTTGCTCATTCAATTGACGTTGTCCCTTTTCCGTCATGTACAAAGAATCAATATAAAAAACTTCTCTATCTGTCCATTGTTCTTGCGAGCCCTTCAAAAGTCCTCGCGTGACCTCACGATCTTTGTGCCCTCGGACGGTCGGGAAACTAATGTTCTAGCGATTCATAACAGCTGTATAAGTATATTTTAGTAGTATAGCTTTATTGATTACTATATTTGGGTTCCAATGGGATAAAAATAAACAAACAGAGAATATATAAAAAGAAATACCACATTTATTCGTTAGAGATTCAAGTTAACATTGCTTTTAAAACAACAAACAACATGACTTACGACCGTAACCCAGAAGGGTAGACACAGACAATCTACAACTATCTTTTTTTTTTTTTTAATAAAGTATTACACGAAGAAAATATTACTAAGTATTTTATTTAAAATGCCTCATCCATATAACAATTAGAATTCGTATTCCAATAGGAATGAAGCTTATTAGAATTACAATACGTCGTCATAAAAGTAACCAGAAACTGAGATAGATGGCGCTACAATGTACAGTGTACAAAAAAGTTTACATACTATAGTAACTAATAATTACGAATTAGCTTAACTAAGTTGCTCGTTGTACAAATAATTTATAAGTGATGAAGGGGGAGGTCTTACATGACTGTCATGTTATTTTCCACGCATAGTACACAATATGTTACTAAAATGGCTGTTCACACCAGTTAACCTGGTCTTGAGTCCTTAAATGTAGCATTTTTATGCTTCAACTTTACAGAGTTAATTGTGTTACGAAGTTTAACTCACGTTTAAGGTAAAAAGGCGAAAAGGTAGTTTTAAATAAAAATTTGCTACAGTAAATTCAACCTTAAAACAGTACACTTACGTTTTGATATCGTTGGCGCGATATCTAATTCATTGTCGACCAGTGTGCCCCGTCCTTCCGCGAAGCCGAGCCGCAATATTCTGTAACAAAGAAAAATGAAACATGTAAAAATTATAATGCTTTTAAACATGCTTTATACCATTATAAGCTTCCGTACAGTCATTATGAAATAAAGTACAATTTTAAGGTGATAGAGGGCGTTATAATCAAAAAAGGTGACATTAGAAAAGAGGTTGAATGCCAAAGTTTAGATTAATGGACAGAAGTTTAGAGTTTGTAGTCTAAACTACTCGATAGATTTCGATGTTTTGTCATAGATGTAGAGGAATGTCTGGCAGAACCATAGACTACTTGTTTTTTTAAATTCACGATTAAGTCGCGGTCGAAAGCAAGTGTTATAAATGTTTATATATCAATTAATTTAATTAAAATGTTCAGAGTAAACATAATGAAAAATCATTTCATTGTAATGATATGTGGTAAAATTTATTTGTTTACAGTTAACCTCAAAGTAAAAACAAATAAAACTCGTGAAACTTCATTTGAAAACAAAAGAAATAACGCATTGATTTGAAAACTAATAAAGTTACAATTTGAGTTTCAGCGTTAAAACAAAGAAAGGACTCGGATTGATCAAAAACTTTACAAAACTTTGTACTTAAGTGAAAACTTTTATAGAAAATAAGTAAATTGTTTTGTACACGAATAATGACATCGATGGATATAAAAAGTCAAAACAAAACTATAATAAAAGTAATATAATTTTCTATTGTAGACTTAGTTAATAACTATAAAAATATATGTTTGTACGTTTGTTGCGTATACGTTCCTAAACTACTGGACTAATAGTGTTATAATTTTGAACGATTGTCAGATAAGGTTCTTAAACAAAGTATTTAAATTAAAATAGTCTTTTTTTATCTTTATCTATATTAATATAAGAGAGATTTGTATTTTTGTATGTATTGAAATAACTCAAAAACTACTGGGCCGTTTTTAAAAATTCATATACTGTTTGAAAGGTAATTTATCTATGAGTAGCAGAGGCTATATCTTTTATTATTTTTTAATTTCACGGGGACGAAGTCGCGAGCAACAGCTAGTGTAAAATAAATGTTTTTGTTTGCTCTAACATATAACATAACACATTCGTATTTATTTGCAATTGCCGGGTTCAGTTTGTTATAACAATTAAAAAGATGTGTAATTATGAAATTTATGGCTATAAAAAAATTAATTATAAGGGTTAATGCGAAAGGCCATTCAACTAGGGTTGTCACAGGGGACAATTACAAAATCCGCTAGAAGGCAGATGTCAAGAAAAAAGAATTAAAAACCTCCAATACGTTCAATTCTCGCCTTTGTATAACATTTTTATGACATAAAAATTTATTACATTAATGATCTTAAGTGTTTTATTTACTTATTTCTTCTCATACTTACCTGCGATTAAACCACTCATTTCGATTCAAAAGAAATCAAAGTTTTAGACATCATAAGAGGATCTTTGAGATCTGCACAAAAGGTCTTTGAAAATATTCCTGGCTCCTAGAAACCCAAAAGAGCGTTTATCCATTCAGCCTTTACAAAGACATGAAAAACGCAGACGGTTTTTTCAACGTTTTTTTTTCTCCCGCCAATTTTCGTAGATTCCTAAGCGAACACGTTCCGGGCCTGTTGCTACCTGTCTGCCGTCTATACGTTTTTTTAACCCGCCCAAGGCCCATAGCATAATGAAGCCAGCCGGTGTCGAACGTGCCGTTGTGTTTTCGTCCAGGATAACGTGTTCTATAATAGTGATGCTTTTAGTTTTTTTTATTTAAATTTTTAACGGTTATAACCGGCCAGTGTAGGTAATTTTTTTTACCACAAATAACGCCCTCTAACGCTTTTATACATATTTTCTTCAAAGATTGTTACAAATATATGTTACCGTCTTATTTATATAATCCTGAGAATTCTATTTTCAGATAATAAAGTGTAACACTTAATGGTAAACCGTAGGCGTAAATACGAAATCGATTACTAGAAAGTCTATAAACATATCGGTACGGATATCTTTTCGCATTTTCTCAGTTTATTCGAAACAATCGGATAATGGTTGTGTAATTTCAATGAAGGTTACAGCCTACGCCCCCGCTTGCTTGATTTGCGAGATTACACGAAACGCCTTCGTAGGGCAATTTATATAACACTTATTTACTTAATTAAATACAATTGGAAAAATAACTTTTCCATCTAGATGTATATTTACATAAGTAATTTGAGGTACTTTTATCCAAAGAATGGTTTTAAATTTAACCACTAAAGTTAAATGACCCATATTTAGGGTAACATGAATTTTTATCGTAAGTTTCCCTTGTTGAAATGATTGTACAAAAAACATGTTTTTGTACAGATATATTAACAATGTTATGCATTAATATATTACAAAAACCTTTAAAATTATCAATAAAAATTGGTTAAACACGATTGAAATGAATCCATCAATTATTTGATAATGTACAGTGTAAGATAAACATATTCTCACGAAAATGTAATGTATTTACAAGTGGCCAGTTTTATTTGCCCTGCTCACCTCACAATGACTACTATATAAGGCTAACAATTATAATAAAACACAATTTAATAGAAGTATATCCAATTAATATAATTTGATTTAATAAATTCAAATATTTCTGTTAAAATTATACGTAGTTATTTTCTGGAATATTTAATTATTGAAATTCGCATTTATCCTCATCATCATCTTCCTCCATATCCTACTCTCTACTCGGCGCAACAGGTTTTTGTCCTCTACATAACTCTATCATCCGTCATCTCAGTCATCACTCCATTCTTCATCATGTCACCTTTCACGCAATCCATCCATCTCTTTCTAGGTCTAATCTACACCTCTCTCTATTCATCCTATTCGTTTTAAAACTGTATGTTTAATTTTTAATCACACTTCATACTAGTAAATACGAAAGTTTAGATAGATGGATGTTTGTTAGATTTTGTAGCTTAAACGGCTGAACGGATTTCGATGAAATTTAGTATACATGTAGAGGATAATCTGGAATATAGGCTACTCACTTTTTTTTTAATTCCACGCGGACGGAGTCACGGGCGAAAGCTAGTGATGTTATAAGAATATAATACTACTGGAACTTACATCAAATACAGCGTTTTCTCCCCTAAATTACTGTACCAAATCTATTTTATTAATCAAATTAAATTCTCATATTCATTAAAACAAACTAACAGCATTTATAACATAATCATGTCATGTACATTTAAAAGCTTCAATACATATAGAAGGCACTCGAGTTCTCTCTAATTGCTCAGAGCTTTTTAACTTTGGGGTAAGTTTGGGGAAAGAATTAATGAATGTAGGAAGAAGGTTCGTTTCAATGTAATTAAATTATCAAACATCTTACATACATACCCTTAGCTTTGATACCCTATTTACTGAATCATTAAATATACATTAAAATGAATAACATGGTAATCTATAGAACTAAAAATTGTACGTTTCATAGAGCAACTTATTTTGAAGATGTACAACTGGCTTTTGCCCGCGTCTTAATCTGCGCGGAATTAACAAACACTTAGTAATCTATATGATCTACTAGATTATAGAAGTGTAAAGATTATATGTGGATGGCTACAAAGGAAGAGGAAGACCAAAGAAAGTATGGATGGATTGTGTGAAAGAGGATATGCTTAAGAAAGGAGTGGATTCAAATATGACGGCTGATAGAGATGTATGGAAGAGTAGCACATAATGTGCCGACCATAAGGGATAAGGCAAGTGGATGATGATGTGATTTTCCAGACTATGTTCTACATCTATGCCAAATTTCATTGAGATCTGTTAAGTCGTTTTTGAGATACGTATTAACTATGTATCCATCCAAACCTTTGCATTTATAATACATATTAGTATGATTATGTAGGTAACTACAAATAAAAATAAGACCTAAATTGAGGTATTTTGAGTGAATAATTTTCTTTACTTGCAATATCGACCACATTTCATCAAAACCACATTTAACGTATTGCCCAAATTACTAATACCTTAAGGGTTCAAACTATATACGTTTACTAAAATTTATGGCCCTTCCAAGTTTAAGTTAAGCACGCTTAAGAGTTCCAAGTTCAATACTTAGCGATACGTCGACTAAACCTTTATTAATACTGGGTAACACCTGGTAGAACTTGGCAAACATTAATTTGACAATTGACTTATATGATAGGGGCACGACGTAATTAATTCAAGCCCACTGCTTAAGTTAGGTATTTAATATTTTATCTTTAAAATTATTAATTGCTTGTTAATTTTATTTACCTGTAAATTTTCAATGCTCAAAAACTAGTACAAAACATATCAAAGGTTTTAAAACGAGAATTAAAAATGGAAATAATTTTTTGTACGAGTATTTCAGAAGTCAAAAGCCACGATTGATATTACAAATGACTAACTGAAGGTACAGTTTCTATTAAAAATTACAATAAAGGTCAAATATTGAAACGAATCTTAAACATTACTCGTACTCTATCTTAAACTACATCTGAAAAAACGACAAAAAAATAATGGAACTTGAGGTTTAAGCGTTATTTAACATGACGTTACAAATTTAACTGTCGTTTCAGTAATCTGCAGTATCTGCTAATAAACCCTTAATTTGATCGATTCTCAAGCGTAGTATTGAAGTATTCAATCATTAAGATTTTATATTTTTAATTAATCGTAAACGAATAATAAATTTCTCAATTCTATGTACGCATTGATGCGTATTTTGTGATATCACGTGAAAACTTCGCCCTATTAACCCGTTTACATCAACCCTTTGTACAACTTTTCCTTCACCGCGATCTCTTTAAGATGTTTATGCAAGTTAACTCGCTTACCGACTTTTAGTATGTTAAGATCAGCCATCTATGAATATAATTGGCACTCAAAGTCGCTAAGAGGAAACTTTTCACTTTGATGCTCTTCCCCTGGGTTTAGAGATAGCCAATTATGTTGGGATTTAGAATTGCTTGGATATTTTTACTTAAGTTTTCCTGCATTTTCTAAAAAGCCTTACACATGACATATCTAAACTAAGGAATTGGTTAAGTAACCATTAAGCGAGTCTTCGTAATTACGAAAACTATAATAAAAATTTAATAGTTTATAGTAATAAAAGGAGACCACACGCAGGGTTATAAATATCTTCCCATAGACACCAACAGATGGCGTTAGTTGACCGATAAGTAGTAAAGATAAGTCAGCTGGTAAACATCTTATTTCAGTAACATTATCCAGCGTAGATTATTATAACGCAAACATAATTATTTATTACGTTTTATGATAGTATTAATCTGTAATTGTAAGATCTGTTTTCAACTGTGTAATTAATTATATAGTGTTTGCTTTATGAATGGATTAAATGATTATTATTATTATTATTATTATTATTATTAATTAAATAAGAATGTAAATAAGTATATGTAAATAAGAATGAAAAATAAACAGCATGTAAAATTGATTGCATCGTAAAGATTGTTGTTATAAGATTTTTTCTAAATCTGTGTGTAACAAACAGAAGAAAAAGTTTAATAAACTGAGTATAAGCAAATGAAAATACAAATTTTGCTTATACTAAGTTTATTCTAAGTTTAACTTTATTATTTTATTTTTATTTTATTAAAAATATTACATGAGACAAATTAAAAAATATGCACAAATATGGCCTCGCAAAAACCATATAATTGGTTTGTCCGCGGGTGCGCTGGTTACAATTAACAATACAAAATATGTAAAGTGTCGTATTGGTGTATGATAGTTTTATGACGTTTTTTTTTTTGTAGAATTGTTAAATACATACATATATAATATACTGTATATAAATAAAATATTCTGTTTAAGGGCTATTATCAAAAAGATGGCTTTCCAAACGTTTAACAAATAGTTTAAATTTTGAATTTTATATAATACATACAATTTATATAATTTTATATAATACAGCCGTACAAATAGATTATACCGCATTTATTTGTAAGGCTGTATTTGTATAAAAAATTTTGCATTTGTAAGAATCTTCTATAGTTTATCTCGTTACCTGAATTTGTTATCAAAATCAACTTAATTTTGTCCCAATTAAAAAATAAAACGTCATCGTAAAATTGTAATTAAGGAATTATTCGAAATTTAAATACATCGTGTAGACTAAGCGTCATTTGGTGGCGGGTTTTTAAACAATCCCCATCCAGACATGGCCTCTGAGTAGTAACAGCTTTAATGTTTTCACATTCACTTTATAAAGAGTCGAGGGAGCGGCGAGAGGTCTTAATAAATTGGTGATTCGAAATTCAAACGACCGAGAGGCATGCGCTACCGGGGCATGCCTCGCGACTTTTCCTACACAGACTTTGACTATAAAGAAACGGGCTAGGCAAAAAGCTGACATTGCAGTTAATAAATTCTGCTACTTTTCGCTAAGGGGAAGTTAACAAAATCATTTCTGATATTTCATAAAATTATATTGTTTATGTGAACATAATACTGATTCAAAAAAGAGAATACAACTGGTCAATTTAAGAACTGCGCGTTGGACAGATCCTGTCTCTTAAAAGTCAAAGTATGATTACGTTCGAAGTAAATTTTTCAAAGTTAAAGGGGTGTTTGATTAACCCATGAATCACATTCGTTGGGGGAGCAATTTTGGGACAAACAAACCATTAATTTAATTAATTCTGAGAATAACAAAGCGACAATGTTTGGAAACATTTATATTGCGGTGTTTTTACATTAATTTACATTTACGTAAATGTTTACGAAGTTATTTTCTCTCTCTCTCTCTCTTTCTCTTCTCAATCAATTATTCTTTTTGTCAACCGTGAGTATTTACTTATAAAACAAAGATGGAAAAGGTTATGGTGAGTATACACGTGAGTGTTTTCTAACTTGCAGAATCTCGAGGAAATACCTAAATAAGGACGTGTGTACGGTGCATTTTGCTTGGCTTCGAACATTTATCTTGAGACTTGCATGTCTCACACGATCATACTCGAGATCGAGTATGTACGGGCGTATGTGTCCACCATTAAAGTCGTAACTCCCGGTATCTTTGACAAAACTCGAGTTAACAATATCCATATTTTGAAAAGTATTACTACAATAAATCGGTAGGTAATAGACTCAACGAAACCTTTATTTCATATCTTTAACATAGATTTCAAGGTTCCGTCACAAAATCTAGAATTTTACATTGTACCAGATATTTTAGTTCGAGTTACGGAATGGTTCCAAGGTGATCGGCTGATTCACGATATTGAAGAAAGACGACCTTCAAGTGGTCGCTGTGATAACGCTCAAGGAAACAACGGCAGAGTAATAACGTTTAACTACTTAGGAACATTCGAAATAAAGACTAAGTTTGTATATGTTTAAGAAAAAACATACTTTTTTTATAATAAAAGGTGGCAAACGCGCAAGCGGCCACCTGAATCCACCGAAATGGAAAGCGACTGCTGCCCATAAACATCCGCAATTGCAGATGCGTTGCCTACCCTTGATTGACGGAGGAGAAGACGCACATAAAGAGGACAATTCCCCTTTCTATGCGTCTCCTCCACCGTCGAATCCACTTTGCCTTACCATCCTTTCGTCTTAAGAAAAGAATGGAAAGGGAAAGGGACTAAAATTAGGACATATACTTTGATTAGAGTTTGCTCAAAAAAAATCCATCCGATCCAGGGCCTTAATTTTTTTTACGTGTAACATCAGTTTAAAATACTTTATATATACTAATATAATAAAGCGTAAACACACACTAATTTGTGGCGTAGGATGTCAGCAATCACAATATGTTTTTGTACAAATATTTTGGATAAAAACCCTAATGCGGGACCATACGATACGAGCTGCCAACATCAAGAAGCAAGGTTGCCATCGTAAGGTAATTGGTATTTTAACATTTGCAATTGAGAATTTGACAAATGCAAACAATGAAATAACGTTTTTATAATTTCATGCGGATGAAGCCGCACGGGAACCGTTAGTATTTACTAAAATCGAATAATAATTTTAGACACTTTTGTTTTTATTTTGGAACATTCATATAAAGTTATAATAAGGGATTTAATAACTATACTAATGTATGAAAACTTTACAACGTAAATATCAGTGCCACTTCAAATACTCCTAAGCAATTGAATTTATTGTAACCAGAATGGGAGTTGATGCGGGACATTTTCACGGTACAGTTGCCAAGTAAAAGTGCAATATCCTTTCCACTAAGCCGTGTCCTCTTGAAGCGTACATACGGGCACGAAAGTGCTTATGAAACCTTAACGAGCTGTGCACATGTGGCGCGATAGGGGCGCCCTCTGTCTCGAACAATACCTTCATTATGCAATGTCATCAAACAACAAATTTGAACCCTATCAATGAAGTGGGAAGTCAGAAAGTCGTTTAACTTAAACGAACAAAGGGATGGTTCGACAAAGAAAATCAACAGATGGCTCTGCGATAAAGACGGGGACATCTCGAATGAAGGGTATTCATAATGAAAATAAAGGGTCAAGTATATATTTGATGTGATAATTTCTGTAAGGCTTTGAAACAACACATCGGGCTTTGTTGGATATTCGGTTGTATTGGAGCAACAAGATTACATAATGGATTTTGTGCGCCCGTTGCCCTACGGCATTTTATAGACAAGAAAAATCCAAATGGAAAATTGACGTTATTTATAAAGTAACAGAAATCCTTTTACGTATTAATTACATCACAAATTCTTTTAATAAACATATTATACACCTTATTGTTTACATAATAAAATACGTCGCTATAAATAAAAAAGTTTACATGGATGTTTGTTAGAGTTTGTCACCTAAACTGTTAAATTAATCTCGATGCAATTTGGCATAAATGTAGAGTATAGTCTGGAAGAACACATAGGCTACTTGCTTTTGTTTTTTTTTGTATTTCACGCGGGCGAGGGCCAGTGCCTAAATATATTGATACTTAAGACTAGTAACTTAGTATTTAGCAGCTATTCTTGTGACAATATAAAGTGTTTATATAATTCATTGAAGGCTTACACAGATATATAGGTGAATTTGACTGGAGGGAATATTTGATCGTTTAATCCATTTGCCAGTTCAAGTGGGCAATCCGAAATGCTTGCGTTGTCCGCAGACAGAATACGTTAGCGATGGTACAAATTAATCAATTTACATGAATGCTGGTGAATCCGATCTTATACAGAATTCCTTTACAGTATTTGGAATTTGCTATAGAAACAATTATTAAGAAAACCTGTACGTTTACTGTTAGAAGTCAATTGACTGGTTTACTTAGTTGTTTTGTTTATTTTTTACTTAACACTAGCTGTTGCCCGCGACATGTTCCACGCAATATTAAGATAAAAAGTAGCCTATAACATGTCCGTCTATGTCGCCTACTCTTCACTGAAAGTCAGGTCGAAATCGGCCCAGCCGTTCGGAGATTTCCCGGAACAAACGCGGCTTGCAGATAGACAGACAGACAAAAAAAATTAAATGCGATTTTTGTTAGCAATACATCATCTTCCCGTAACCTGGATTTTTTCTTTGGATATTACAAATAGTAACTCAAGTTTTATATGTATAGAATAAATTTATTTTAAATCCTAGAGTTACTACATGCTTTGTTAAATAGTATTAGAGTAAAGATGATCTTCATTTGTTTCGATTTTTACATGTTCCATGAGATAGCATATTATTATTTTTTGTAACATCGAAAGCGACATGAAACTTCGTAATTAAAATTCGATTTGCGCACTAATAGTCGCTAAGGTGATTTTCACGGTGTTTTATTTAACACTTTTGTACGTAATTATACCGAACTAATAGTTACTGGTTACGATATATTATAATTTGGACAATGATAAATATCATATTAATGATGTAATAATCATTGTGTGATAGTCCACACGCGACATAATATTTGACCAAATCAATTTATTATTGTGGTATTAAAAAACAAATGGCGTCTTCATTGTTACTGGCTGTTACTCGCGACTTCATCCGCATGAAATAAATAAAATAATAAAAAAATGTTACAGATAAATTACCTATCTAATGGTAAAATAATTTTTGAAATCGGCCGTGTAGTTTTTAAGACAATTCATACATAAAATACAAATCTTTCTTCCTTATAATATAACTATATATTGGGGATTTTCAAATAATATGTGCGTTGCATACAAAATCTATAATGATTACTTAAAAACTAAGACTATTAGTAAGTCTCACTTAGTAACAAATTACCAATTCCGTGTGCGGTAAATGCGGCCTTTTTGACCTGTTCTCGGTCATGTAAATCGCGTAGAAAACGGGCTTAAAAACCCAGACATTCAGTTTGTTGTTAACTTATTTCTAATCACACGATATAACTATGACCTAGGTATTCCTGAAAGGTTTTGCGTGTTCTCCAAGCGTGAGATACAATAAGCCCCATTACCGCATTAGTTAGATATCTAATCAGCCGTAAGGAATTAGTGTTTAGCAGCGTGAATTTACACAATGTATGGGGTTTGAATAATCTTAATGTTATCTATAATGAGAATTAATAGACGGAGAGAAATTTATTGACTACTACCTTTCTACCAGGACACCGTCGGCGTGGAATTAAAAAAAAAACAAAAGTGCCTATGTATTCTTCCAGACTATCATCTACCATACCAAATACATCGAAATCTGTTCAGCTGTTTAGGCTACAAACTCTAACATCCATCCATCCAAACTTTCGCATTTATAATATTAGTAAGATCTATTGTGATTTTTACATTCTTAAGCAGGTATATAAGTAGTGGTCACTAAGGACAACCCTTATTGTGAATTCTATGTATTAAATCTAGCCCTTAGTGTTACATGAATTACAGTGCGACAGTAAAAATCGTTATAAGACAGTTTACTATAAGTGTTGTGTATTATAAAACTATATTGTTTATATAAAAAATATATTTACTAACTTTCAGAGTGATAGTCAAAGAAATACTCAAAATCCCACCCTCATCCGAGACCAATATCTTTAGAAACCTAACAGCCTCCGCCATAACCCAATTTTTACGACCTCCATGTTTATTTAGACGCCGACTCAATGTGCAGTGTTTATGACCTTGTGAAAAAGGGCCCAAAGAGCAGATGTAGGCGTTAGAAACAAAATAACGGCGATATAAAAAAAAACAGGTTTTACGTTGGCCCGCATTAATAATTCATCCCTAATCCTCTAAGTTGGTGCCCGAATGTTCTTTATGAGACAATCGCTTGCTATACATTCGCACTACGGACATTGCCTAAGGAAAGGGTGACCATACTATTGAATGATATTAGGATAATTCAAGGACAATAAGACTAGTCGGATAATTTTAATACATATATGAAAGAATTTATTACTATAGTGAAGTTAATTATATAATATTATTTTTCTTGCAGATCCCTTTTTAAATTTAACTGGCTTCACTAAATTGTCTGCTGCCGCTTTGCTTTTAACTTGAGGTTTTAACCTCTATAGTAAAGTACCGATACCTTATAACAAAGTTAAACTAAGTCAAGTTATTTATAAACATGATTGTTTAATTAATGCAATAACTGTTTATTTTAATATAAGGAAATAGTAAGTTACTTTAGTAATAAATATGGTGTTGTAGATTTATTAACAGACTTTGTTAACGAAGCATAACAAATGCATTTAATTGAAATTAATTTATACATACTGGTTGTATGCTTAGTTTCCAAGTACAGAATAGCTTATTTCTGTCCTTTAAAACGGTTAATATTATACAATAAGTTGGTACAGAAACAACTCAACTAATATCGAGTTTAAATATAATTACAAAGTACATTTTTAAATGCTTTCTTCTCTCTGATGTGTACATTATATAAAAATATAAAAAAAATATATAAAATTTCATCAGACTCAAAACCGTTTAATAGTGAATTTAGTTATAAAATTAAAACTTATTTAAATCGCGACATTATCCTGAATTGAAATAATAAAACATGGTCACACTAGTCAACAGTGTAAGGGCATGTCCGAATCATTTGGTATACAGGAAAACGTAAAACATTGAAGGGATGCGCACTTCACATGTTTTTGGTGAACTTAGACGAGAAGAGATATTGCGCAGTTACGGGGGTCAATGACCCCTAATACGTCGCAAAACGTGGCGAAGTGGCTTAGTCGTACTCGCAGCTGAATTTTCGAGAGGTATACAGATTGGATTGGAATTGAGTACCCCAATCATACGTGAGATTTTTTCAGGGTTTTTTTTTTTTGCTTTATAGTTTCATAGGATGACATTTCAATGTCAAGAGTAGTTTTTTTTTTACCAAAAAATGAATGCACACCTTTGACTAAACTATGACAACTGCTGTATCAAAGCGAGACTAAACAGTTGTCCGATAGTTTAGTCTTAGGTGTGCGCACGCCCTAAGAATGTGTAATTATTATTTTCTTGTCATTGTGTTATTATGTTAATTAATTTTAGAATAACATATTTGTTTTGATATCCCAATTAGTAATTATTGAAAATATATATTTTTACCGAGGCTGACGATAAACATACATTTTAAAAGGTTTTCAGCATAGAATTCTTTCTTAATTACTTCCTAATTCACTAAGTAGCACAATCTTATAATTTACTAATTTTATGGTCACAGAAAACTAACTCAGTAATTCAAAACCTAAAGCTACAAAAATACTAAATTACAAGAATATCTGGTAAGTTAAAATGGGACGAATTTTATGTAAAATAAGGGCAGTGCTTCATTACCAAGGCTTGGGGCTAGAATAAACAAGGGCGATGGAATATTTTTTGTACATCGAAATTTGACTTGGAGCATCTGTTTCCGCGCCCGACACCGGCCAAATATTTGAACGTCCCCGAAGCCTCGAATTAGGATGTACAGTCGCCTTCCCACTCAGTGTTCCAGTTACAGAAAAATTGACTTTGAAAACAATTACATAGTTACTTTGATTAAATTATAAATAATGCGTATAACCTGAATATCGTTGAATATTGTATACTTTTGAAAAATACATTATACCGTTTCAAAGAGTAGAAAAGTTTTAAACGATTTTCTGAGGACCGCAAACGAAGGCGACTGTACATTAACTTATAAAAGCAAGTTCTTATGTTTCAAAATTTTTCGATCCACATTGTTAGCTATGAAATGGAGCCTGTTTTTTAAGTATATAGTATACATGGTGGGGTAAATTGGCTATGATAAAACTCTTATATACAAAACCTTTATTTTTCCACTAAGAAACATCACTGAAGCTTAGAATAGTATAATTTTATTTAATTGTGGAAATACTAGCAAATACTATCGATTCTTAAGAAGTATGTTCAATGTCTACCCCTTTAAGTGACGGGTGTGAGTGTTTATATAGTCATCTTCAACATAATCATCTTCATAATTGTTATGTCTCTATGTAAAACTACAAACTGCAGTTCAAGGTAAATTAATAGAGGAAATGTAATATAATTGTCTACAATAAACGATGTTTGTAAAATATAACCTAAGTAATAGCAGGGTTTATTAGAAAATGTTATAACATATTTATGAAATAACATATAATATTTAAAAGTATATGTATAGTTACTTTCATTGTTAAAATATAAATATTAATTCTTAACTTGTTTGACAAAAATACTGATTTGCTAGCCATATATATGCAACTAAGGGTAACCATTAGTGTAATGTTTTATAAATAAACTAGCTGTTCCCGTGCGGCTTCATCCGCATAAATTCTGAAAATTTTTACCCCTTAAGTTTAATGGCGTGAAAATATATAGCCTAAACATGACGTAAGTGTAGGGCTTTTTATTTAAAAAAGAATTATTAAAAAACATGCTATAATGCTGATATCTTAGGCAAAAAAGAAGGGTGTGTTTACGCTTTATTATAATAGTATAGATGACATTTTTCGGGGATAAACCGTATCTCCAATCGCCAAACTCCAGACTTTGCTTTATATATGTACCAAATTTCAATAAAATATATTGAACCGTTGCAGAATTATCAAGTAAACATGAAAAATCTATGCATCCCATAGAACAGAACTATTTCTCGGATCAGAAGTAGCGTATTCTTCCAGGCTATCCTTTAATAATTTCACCGCGATCCGTTCAGCAGTTTAGGCTAATCTCTAACGAACATCTATCTAAACTTTTGTATTTATAACATTTTTATAATGTACACTCTGAACTGCTATGCGATAATTAAATTCCTCTGAATGTAACCAAGTGATCACGGGCTTATTGATTTTTTTAATATATGCATTATAGCTTGTTTTCCTTCTGCAATGAGAATATATCATTTTATTCAATTCCAGAGATGTACTTATAACAAAGTTGTACCGCGAAGTAAACAGGTTCGAGAATAGAACAGGAGGTCACTCACTCTACGCACCGCTCGCATTTACCTGAAAATTATATTAACAGGTTACTGGTGAGAATATAAAGATATTATATAAAAGTTAACGTACACATTATTATAAATTTACCATACTATTTATACTTACTAGTATAGTCAAGGAATAAAACAAGTTAAACATTTCGTTTACAATTGTAACACCAACAAAGAAATGATATTTTAAGCAGATGTATATTCTTATGTTTAACAAACCTGACTTAGTAGAAAATAGTCGAATATTCTAGAATATATTCAGATAGTATATTAACTTACAATGAACGAAAATAGGTTCACTAAGTTATAGAGCATAAGTTGGGATTTACGTAATCCCAGCTCCCAACGGCTACGCTCGCGGGAACCCTTATAAACAACAATATTGCATCTTTGATAAAAATCCGCTGATTTTATTAAACTTTGGACCATAAGGTTTTAAATTTACGACTCGAAATATTTAGTATGAAGTTAATATTAAAATACTAATATCGTATCAAATATTTAAAGTTAAGATATATAATTTTAAAGCATATGAA
Organism: Papilio polytes; assembly: GCF_000836215.1. Lineage (NCBI taxonomy): Eukaryota > Metazoa > Arthropoda > Insecta > Lepidoptera > Papilionidae > Papilio > Papilio polytes. Next base: position 5,879,312 of record NW_013526359.1, read on the forward strand.
AATCACGGCTGCAAGTTGCATTTATAAAACGAAACGCGGTGAAAAAAAATGAAAAGGCAAAGATCCGTGGCGCACAGCCACGACCGCAGCGCCCCACACGTGGTCGGACACACGGCGAGCACCAGAAATACACAGCGTAAACATCGCAACATGTTCACAACTAATGCTGAGAACACTTGGCCCGATTTATAAATAGATAAATAAATAATCACGCATGTGCCTTATGTTTTTCTGATGACGTTTTATATAAAAAATTATAACAATCACGAATTCATTACTAATTTCCCAAATTTATTAACCTTATATCTAACGAGCTGTTGCCTGCGACTTTATTCGCGTGGTATTGGAAAACAAACAAATTATAAAAATTACAAAAAGCTACGTATCCCTCGGGAACAGGACATTTCTCGGGGATGAAGCTTATTCCATGTGTACTCCAAACTTTGTTTTATATCAGTGCCAAATTTCGATAAGATATGTTGAACCATTCCAGAATGATCGAGTAAACATTAAAAAACTAAATTAATGATCCCACAGGAACCGTAACTATTCCCGGGATAAAAAGTAGCCTGTGTTCTTCCAGACTATGCTCTAAACCTGTGCCAAATTTCATGGAGATCCGTTCAGACGTTTAGGCTACAAACGCTAACAAACATCCATCCATCCATCTAAACTTTCGCATTTTTAATATTAGTAAGTAAAGAAGTGAGATAGTAAGATATGTTTTTCCACCTGCAGACTGATTTAATGCCTTAAAATATTATCTGGTCTCTAAGAAAGCATCGTAGTCTAGAAGAATTAATATGGGGAATCTACGTAAAAGGGATACGAAAACGTATTAGTTACGTATCTATGAAAGCGAACATCGCACAATGATTCACCAACTACAAGATTACATTCCACTGCGAATGTTTATGATATAAGGGAAGTCGCTCGCTCCGTGTTTTCGTTGGTATCTAGCATTTAATGTAAACTAACACAATATATAGACAATCTACGGCACTAAATGTAAATTATAGACAAAGAGATGTTTTATGTATAAAATGAATTTTGTATAATACAACTATTTTCACTGTCACTAGAAACTTGAGTTCGAACGACAAGGACGTTTATTTCCTACCCAGTAAAATGTCTACTACAATTAAGTAAAAAACAAATACGTGTTACATCATTGTTGATATAGTGAGTTTGCTGTAAGACTATTGGTAAGTGGGAAGCGAATTTAATTCTTCGAAGTCTTTGAAATTCCAAAATGTCGACAGACAAGTCGATCGATAGGGCCCTAGCAGGTTGATTTGGGTTCTCTGAGACCTGAATCAACGTCATTGCCACATCTCGGGTTAATAGGATTTGATGTTTACAATACTAGTGAATGCTTGCGACTTTGCTTGTAATAGAAAATTAATTAAACCTGAACGTTTATCGTGCAATGAAATCTTGGCGTTTTATTTGGGTTTACGAGTTAGTTTATAACAAAAAGTATGTATGCTTTTAAATATGTATGAAAGTAATTATGGAGTAAAAAAAGAAGAATATTACTTTAAATAGCTATATTTGAAGGAGTTTTTCATCAACTGCAAGAAACATAAGGAAAAATGTAAGGTTCAATGACCTCCAAGTAGAAGTATTATTAATGGAAGTTTCCTCTTTTGGGTATCCGAAATAAATGTTGCCGAATAAACACCTAAAGTCAGTAATAACTTTACTACCTGTTTACTAAAATATCGCGTCCTAAAATATGCAAAAATAAAATGATATCTTGCATAAATAATCTCATTGGTAAACACAAAATAACCAAAAACAGAAAACATTTAATTAAATTAAAACAAAACACAGATAATATATTTTAAATCGACCAAAGACAAGCGAAGTTGTCATCTAATTTACCTTAAACATGCTCGATGTGGCAGAACGTCTCAAAGGCATTGCCTCTTTAAAAAAAAACAAACAAGCTCAGCCCGTAGACCTTTGTTGTCGTGGTCAGTGCCTCGTGCAAAACAAAAATAAGACAAAACGAACGGGAGGAAACAGGTCTCGCCTGTTGGAACCTGTTTGACTACTTTTGACCACTTTACCGATCCCTGTCTGGCTGGAATTGTATGCGATCCATTTCAACCTTTAATACTATAGTCATAAAGTTTGGAATATTAGGGGCTCTATTTCGGCTGCATTTTTTCGTCCACTGCGACGGTCTGAAGCTATGATTTAAAGGCATTTCGATTTCTTTAGGAATCCAGACAGTTCACTTACATAAAAATATATAACACAATAACTTTTTAATTTGATCTATATGTAAGTTTTATTTAAATAAAGACAATTAACTTTTGAGATATCAACAACGGTGGACTATTCATTACGACTTATTATTGAACAAAAATGAGAATTTCTTGAATAATACCTCCTTTTTTAAATCGGTTAAAAATCTGAGTTCGTTAATTTAAGAGGTACCTAAATTTAAAATATAATCAAAGTAAATGATGAATCTCTGCTTTGATGTATTCTGTAAACTTACTGTCAAGATGTTGAACAAAGAAATCTGTACATTTCAATTCTTTTTTACCATTTGAAGAACACGTGGAGGCAAGCACGCAAATAGATCCTATGTCAATGTCAAACGTCATTAGAAAATTTAAGGCGTGATTAAACGTATTAACGTTTAAATACCAACCTTATGTCGTTTACACAAGGTTGAATTCATATTAGAAATTGTAAACGCAATAAATCACCTTTCAGCTAACGAATTCGATATGAACTAAATGCGTTGTTCCATTTCAACGTAGGACGTGCGCGTCCACATTTTAAAAAGTCCATTACTGCAGCCGAGAAAAATACGTGACTATAAATAACAGAGCATGAAACTCGGTGCAGTAAACCAGAAATTCTTCCTCAAGGCCAACCATCCGATCGGGGAACATATGTACGCAAAAAGAAACGAAAGACACCAGCTGTGAAACCATTATAACTTGAGCCATTGAAAACAGCAGGCTTCCTTCATTACGTCGTTCGAAATAAGAGCGCAAGGTCCCGTGGAGATCACGTTACGACGGTGAAGGTGTCTAGTGTAAGTTGAACTCTCGCGTCCTTTCGATTTCGTTCGATTAGTTAGTGCGAGCGGTCGCGAGGTAGGTCTTGATACGATCGTGGTACAGTCACCCCAAGAAAAGGTCCCTTGTGGTCAGTGACCAAAGACGAGAATAGCGCATGTACCTGGCCTGTGCATACGATGACGTCACTCGATTGCAGGCAAGACTTTTTTCGTCTGGTGCATTACCCTTATTGCAACGCTATATAAGGTAACGTTGGTATACTTGGAAAATGTGACAAGAATAGGGTAAGGAAAAGATGTTCATAATACCTTCCCATAAGTTATAATTTTTTTATGAATAAAAACGATTGGGCTTCCCTGTATTAGGTAAAGGCGAATAATAACAGAATTTTCACACACATAAAAGTGTTTAAAGAGTTTACTTTCCTTAAGCCATAAAACATATTGTTATTTCGTTGTTATGAAAGTGAATCAGCGGAATGGCAACATTTTTATGTATCATTGTTACTAAGTAACATTACTTTATTAGGCAAAACTTAACGCTCGCGAGATTAAATGATAATATTTTAAGTTAAGGGTTCGGAAGCTTTTACGTTGTGAGATTACACAAGGCAATAGGGACCTTATCTCCGGCGAGACCTAAACAAACACGCGGTTAAGTACCCCACGCCCGTCACAACTTGATGCGGTCATGTATCTACGTAAGTTACATCTAAGTATAACGGTTTCCTGTACACTTCTTACATTGAATAACTTAGAACAGAAGTAATTTTAGAGCTCCAATACATGCGTCATTGTATAAGCTTCTATTTAGTTTAAAAATAGATTAGTGCATTCCAGATGTCAATCTTACTAATATTATAAATGCGAAAGTTTACTCGTTTATGGATGGATGTTTGTTAGAGTTTGTAGCCAAAACGACTGAACAGATCTCGATGAAATTTGGCATAGATGTCGAGGATAGTCTAGAAGGACACATGGTTATTCACTTTTATTTTTTGACTTACACGCTGACGAAGCG
>NW_013526359.1:5883400-5893106 GCF_000836215.1 Papilio polytes
GGCGAGAGCTAATAACTGATACAAATTCATGCAAATTTAACTCATCATCAGTTAATCAACTTCATTCAACTAACACTATTGTGCCTACGTCACTAGTTAAACAATAGTTAAACCGAAGCTCGATAATATTGTCCACCTGACGTCAAAGCAGATTTATCGTTGAACGAAATTAACCCAAAGTTGTCGCGCATCGAGATTTATATGGAGAGGAAACGAGGTATTTTTGTGCGCGCGGTTTAATTTCGCTTTACGACATGTTTGAGGCCGCAGGGGGATTTAAGACGCATTCGCCCGAGCGTAGTCGCCCGTTCGTTCGACGGCGATAAATCTTCATTTATATGCAATACTTAAGTGCGACGTTTCTATATTGTTAACATTGGCTCGGTGTTAATAACCTTAATATACTCTGTTGCGAATACCATTGCAGATTTTTTGATAAAGACTTGAGATTATATTGTATGGTATGCACAAGTGACGAAAAGATTTACTTCTATAGTAGGTTCTCATTCATGGGCGTTTTTAGGCGGGGAGCAGAGGGCAGTTTCTCCTCTTCATAGAGATTCCAAAAATCTAAAATAGAATTTAGTCAAATGTGTTTTTGTAAAGGTACTTGCACTAGAAAATTATGATAAAACTATAGAGTAAAAGTTAATATCTTAAACAGTGAAATTTAATTACAAAATTATGCTTTAAGTGACATATTAAACTTTGTTATGCAAAGTTAGTTTTAAGATATTTTGTATATTTTTCTAGTAACTACAGAACCTCGATAACTCAAACCTAGGTAACTTAGAACCTCTATAACTTCAAAAAATAATATGTTCCCTTCATATCAGAGCCCAAAACCTTTATAACAAAGACCCTTGACCCTCCCTTGGACTTTAACTTATCGAGGTTCTACTGTAGTTAATAAACATCATAATTACCACAGGAAATCCAACTAAGTATGTATTAAGCCTCTCATCTTGATCCAGGGGGTAAATACTAACCGAGCAAGACATTTTTATGATGATTAATATCTGAAGTTCTAGACTTTCTAACGGTTTATTTTATCACAATCAAGTCTTAAAAACCGGTTTTAATCATACATCTTAATTTCAGGATGCTGTAATCTGGCAGTCTGAGGAAGTACTTGTGTGAATGTGATATTATCTTTATAAAATTATACAGGATTTAAAATTTTGCTACATACATATCGTACTGAGAATCAAATTGTTGTAATGATACTGAGAATCAACGCTCGGCTCGCACTATCAGCGTACCGAGAAATAAAACGTGATTTACAAACATTTCTACATGAATACATTGAATATGGCTGTAAAATCACGTGACCAGCGAGTGAGAGGAACAAAAATTCATATATTTTGTAACAAGAAGTACTATTTTAATTATTTTTTTATGCTTAAATTGTATTAAGAGCTATTCACTTATTTACATGCATCGCTTGAAATTGTTTATGCTTACAAAACGTGTGTATCAGCCCTTAGGTCTCATAATTGCCAGATCCACCACATTAAAAACGAAAACTATTAAACTAGAACTAAGTATTTAATAAAAAGTTATTCGCAGTTATCTTTGAAATAAACTTGTGAATTGCTTTTGAAGTCGATAGGCGGTGCAATCTCCTCTTGAAGCCGAGAGATGGCGTTCCGCCAACACCATTTGAGAGGCTTAATTAGCACTGGGAGGCTTTAATCAAGTGCCTACAATTGCTCCGAAAAAGTCGGAAAGACTGTAATAAAGACATAGGAGTTAAGCCGTCTGATATAATCCTATTAAAAATATTTCCCTTTAGCCATTTAATGTCTATAAACATTTTGTTAACTTAAAGCAAATCTATGAATGAAATCTTTTAATTAATACAATATTAATATCTTTATTACTTAAAAAAGTCAATAACATTTTAATTAAATCAAAAATAACAATAGAATAATTTTTTTCAAGACAAAAGTTTTTTCAAATCATAAATCACTTACAGAATCTTTTCTTCATAAAGTTTACAATAGAATAAGCTGTGATACAATAAAATTGTATGATGTAACAGACAACATAAAAAGTAAAATTACTATGCGCGACAAGGATTTCCGTTTAAAATAAAACGAAAAAAAAACTCAACAAATTGGGACATTTGCATAAACATAAAGCAGGATGAATCAATGTACCGGACATGGTCATCGTACATGACGCCATTACGTATTTTCCGCGAAATTCGTACTGTAAACGAAAACTGGACAATTTATTTATACTAAACTAGCTCGAGTTCGCGACTTCATCGACGTGGAAATAAAAAATAGTAAAAAACATCATGTTACTCAATAATAACGTAGCTTTTTAATTATGTGAGAATTTTTAAAATCGGCCCAGCAGTTTTGGAATTATATCGATACATACACAAATGCAAATCATTCCTCTTTATAATATTAGTATAGAAGTATAAAAGTTACTCAATGGACTCTATGGGAGTCTCTTAGGGTAGATGTACGTAAAACTATACTTATTGCTTCACTGATCTTAACGATTCTGAGTGCTGCTGTTATAATTTATTCGAGTTCTAACGTAAGCTTGATAGGTCATGAACAATAGGTTTCATTATTTAAATTCTATTTTATATCGGTTTTCTTAAAAACCGGCTGCAAAATCTCGTGGTTTCAAATCGCGAACACTTTAATAATAAATTTGGGAACGTCTCCTTTGAAATAATTACGATTTAGCGAAGCGCGGTTCATAGGGATGCCACAAATAGGCCGGGTAAAATAAATGTTGTATTTAATTAACCACAAACAGTCGTTGAAATATTTCACTACCATAGTTTTATAAGTACACATAATTAATTTTTAAACTGGATAATTTACTTGACATTATTACTGGATTTCAGTTAATTTTTTTCCCATAATACTAATGAACAAAGTATCTTACATGTAAGTACATCAAAATTTTAAATAATGTCGACAATATTTTTATATCTAAGCTAGCAAATTTTTATTTCTTATGGCAACCCTAAGTTGTTTAGAAATTAAGACGGTTACACACAAACGTACGACAGTTTACGCTTTATCTTGGGCACTTTATTAAGAAATATATAAAACACTTTAAGTGAGCAGTTGGAGGACATTTAGATAAGTATAAGAGATTAAGTGCTAATACAATATTCTTTTTTACTTCGTATTAAGTCTATTTCAAATTAATTTTATTACTAGAGCCTTAATCCCAATTCATCGGTTATTTCTCTCTATCTCTAACTTGAATGTTATTGTACTGTAGTGGAAGACGTTAATTTCCTACCCATTTAGGTAGTTATTTGACGTCAACAATAAAATTGTAATTCGAAAACTTGTCTAGCTACATACTTACTAAATTATAGTTGATATTACAATCAGCTGCATAAATATGTACACACTAGTTGTTGCTCGCGACTTGGTCCACGTGGAATTTAAAAATATAGCCTATGTTATTTAGCAATAACGTAGCTTTTTAATGGTGTAAGAATTGTTAAAATCGGCCCAGTAGTTTTTTAAAATATTTAAATACAAATGTTTCTTCTTCATAATATTGGTATAGATTTAATGCCCATGAAGAAAAAATATTGTGGAATCTCTGCTTTAACCTCTAACATTGAAAAAGTTATAAATTGTCTGGGATATTTTAAAAATATTAATCTTTCCTTTTTTTAGTACAGTATAGAAGATATACATGATTTCAGATCTAGTATACAGCTGACTCCACATTATGCTATACGATATTAAATTGTATTCTTTGTCGTTATAATTTATTTAATTTTCGTTCGTTTTATTCTGCGTCGCATTAATCTTATGACAGCACGAAATCAAAAACATAAATGTAACGCCACTCTTGATTAATAATCCGAAAAGGTTTATAGACCCGTTGGTTGAAAAAAAGTCGACACGTCGCATCATCCGAGACCCAAATCAGGGCCTATTCATCTCGACAATAGGATTTTGAACCGAGAAGATGTTGTCGCATGATCTTTATTCCCATGTCACAAAGTTGACATTAGTGATGTAATTTTTCGCCATCGCCTTTCGATTTTCAACGTTTTCACATCGCAGTGAAGTGTATTTTAGTTCGGTATCGAATGGAATTTCAATATGGCGTCGAAGAAAGGATGCGTTGGGGTATAAAAAATACGGTTCGATGCGCGCGGGCGGTCGCGACGTGTATGACCGACTAATGTGACTATAACAGCAATGCGTTCACGTTACGATCATTTGACGATGTTTACCTTATGCTTGTCTAGTATACCATTTAAAGCCTACATACCCTCAGTTCTAACAGTTGTCAACATCTGTAGCGGACTAAATTTGATTATTCCCAACCGTCATCCCGCTCTGTCCCCACGTGAAGACAGATGAGAACAAAAAAATCATCCGTCCCTCCTTTTGCGATGAGATGACGGTCGGAATTTATTTTATTTCATAACGATTCCATCTGTCACCTAATTGGTGATAGTGGGACGGATGAAACTTTTTATTCTCACTTGGGGACAGAGCAGAGTGACGGTTCAAATAATCCAAAGAATTAAGCTCACATTTCTTGACACGAATGACGCTTTTTACATATTTTAACCTATTATTTTAAACATTCTTTCAGGCCGTTTAAATCATTTTCATACAATAGACAATACCTGTCAAAATAACAGACTCGTTTGTCGTCAACTCAAATACAAGAAGCACAGCTATAACCTACCCTATATTAAGAGTGATAAGGCCTACGTAAGGACTGGGATCAGTAACCAAGTACTATCCATGTACGTATTGCTACTTACATCATTAAATTTCGCAGCCTATATGTTCTAGATGTTTTCCTTTACAAGAACATTTCGAAGCTTCGTATACCACGAGGAAAATATTAAAAAAGTGACGTATGTTTAGGGATTGGAATTATTGTATTAAGGTTGCAATTCTCGATATTTCAAAAGGTTCATTTGATGTACCGACACAACCGATAATTGCCTGATAAAACAATCCGAACAAGTAATGAACGTTTCAATATAAAGTATCGCAGATAAGATATGAATTAAGTATGTCAATTATCAAATGGTGAATATCTAACTCAACTAAAAATGATCTGCTGATCAGCTCACTCTTGTGTGAAGCAGATCAGTGAATGAGTGCGTTGATTTACGTTTTGAGATGCGAGTTACGAATCACAGTTGGCACGCTGGCTGTGACCCGTGATCTCCTAATTTAGCTGTTGAGCTACAACTCAACGTTTAAATATTAAATGATCTGAACTGTTGAGCCGGTTCAGAGCTTTACACGTCTATCAAATGTACGTTAATCAGGGTGACTTTTACATTACAGAGAAACGATTGCATTTTTTGTCCCCAAAGCATCGCACTATGGTATTGTAGTTTAGTATACCAATGAGAATTGGTATGCGAAAGCAATCCAAAACGTCAGTTAAGTAACCATCAAACAACTCCATAAGTTTTATCAAGAATTTATCCACTTTTAATGGATTATTATGATTTATCTATTTATTTTTGTATAGTATAATGCAAACATTTAATATTTGTTGCGATGTAATTTTAAAAAGTACACGAAAATAACGTAAACAACATAAGTTTGAAAACACAATTTCGCCAAACTTAAGTAATTAAAAATATAAAGCTTTTATTAAACAAGTTAAACGATCCTTTACACGCTTTAGAAAATCTTCACCCACCTCTAAGCTAAAAGCAACCAAATAAGAACACTAATGCATCATCATAAAATTCAAAATCGCACGTATTGAAGATCACACGTTCACCTTTCAACCAAGAGTATATCGAGAGTCAACCTATCAAAGAATTTAATATCATATCACGTAAGACTAAGGGTAAATATTGCGTGCAGACGATAGCTAATCACTGGTGATGCCACTCGCAGAACATGAGACGGTATTGAAGTCTGAGATGGCTGTTATATTTCAGTCTGCCGTTATATTAATTGGAACACGACGCTTTGACACAATAAAAGATATATGTTCTGTCTACCATATACCGATGATACCGTAGAGACTTGAGTATATGAAGTCTTAACCGATGAAGCATTACGCCCGCAAAAAATATCGTAGATTTAAGGATACAAGAAAACGACATTAAAGTCATGATTACTGTAGATTTTAAATATATTTTAGTGGTAGAAAGATGTTGAAGCCTCTACTTATTAGCGAGAGCGCACCTTGAACTATCGCACAACTGTTTAGTCGCGCTTTGATTCCTATTATCTCATATGGAGGTGCGCACACTACTCGATTTTTAGTTGTGCAACTAAACAGTTGAATTAGATGCGAAACAATCGACAATCGCAGTTGTGCAACAGTTTAGTCAAAGGTGTGCGCCCGCTCTTAATGTAAATGTTAAGAAAATTAAATTGTAATTAATTCTATAGATTTGTCTCGAGTTTGTTAATTGGAAAGATGTGTACTAACGTTTTAGTTGTTACAGCAGTAAGAACCCACCGTTATTGGTAAATTCTTACAATTTATAGAGAAGTAAGTTTTCGCATGTGTTCCTCTAGACTTCGTACAAGATAACTCTAGTTTAGTTTATGTTTACAAAATACTAAAGAACATATAAGGAAGCGGCATTTCCCTCAGGAACGTGAACTTTGTAAGCAAGCGCAATCACGAATTCCCAAACAGAAGGAAGTTTATGAATAAATAATTTGGTTAATGTAAATTAACTGACTTTGAACAAGAGAATTATACATATGAAGGGTGATTTGTGAGTATTTTTCTTTCATTTTGTCTTATTTTACATAATGAAGGTATCATCATCATCATTTTCATCACCAGCTCAGTATACGTCCCACCGAGGGGATTGGAGCCTACCCTAAGTGAGGGGTGATTAGGCCATAAACAACCACGCTGGCTCAGTGCGGGTTGGTTGACTTCACACATATCTTTGAATTTCTTCGCCGATATGTGCAGGTTGCATCACGATGAAGGTATAGTCGGTCACAAAAGGAATGAATGAACGAGGGACCACATTGTCATCTCATTTTATTGCTAGAGGAAGAGCAGGATGTATGATAGGATATTCAACAATAGAGATGCGAAGTGTGCATAGTAACGTAATGTTAGATTTTGTTTTTTTTATAAACAAGATAAATAATAAAAATTAAAGCATCATTTTTACCGAGTTAAGATTTAACTTTTTAAATATTTCAGCGGGAGAGTAATCTCGAAGCAATTAAAGAACGGATATTATTGCAGATAATCTCGGATTAATCTTGCCGAATACATTTTTTAAGCAATATTTATTAACTGCCGCGGTTTCAGATTATCGCTTAGCTTTTGAAGACGATATTGAGTTTATAAAAAGAAAATTAATAGCAAAAATACAAGACGTTAAAACCAAATCAAATTGCACCTTACATATTCTGCTAACTTTGAATTTTGAAGTCAGACGCGCATTTTACCTGAAAAAAAGAAATAAAAACATTATTAGATATACTAAAACATTAATATTAAAACTAAGTATGCATTGTTTACGTTAATCTAAGTATACTACATACTTAAAGCCAAGAGGTGACCCTCATAACGTTCTAGAATGGCTCCCTCCATTATCACTTGATTGTTTCCCCCAACAACACGGGCCAAAGATTAACAAGTAACAATTTAAGGCCTAAACACACAAGCGACGGACCGCACGGCAACGGCCGTCTAAGCCGAGGTTAATCCCAGTTTATGCTGAGACCACACCGCGTTATATTTGTTGCTGTAAGAATATTCACCAAAGTATTTTACCGAAATAAAGTCGGCGGCCATCTTGGAATATTTCCCAAAACATTTACAGTTGTTATTAAAGACTGAAATTATTTTTAAGTAGATTTTTCTTACTATCCTACAAATATTTGATAACTATAGGCAAAGGTCTTAATTTTTTTACCTCCGCTATCCTGTGACTAAGCTTATGTTCTCTTCTATAACTATCGTAATAACATAAAATAAATATCTGATTTTACGAAACTAATTTAGCTATAAACAAGAAGCACCATTACTTCATATTAAATGTATATGACAACGTCTAATTAAGCTTTATATCTTGCGAAACCAAGTTTCACATCAGCCATTAGGTAAGTACACGCAACGAAGCAACGAATTAATTATTATTTGGCAAAATGATTAATTACTACGTTACGTTCAAGTAACGGCGCGCCACGAAAGCCTTCCGGAGAACAAACGGTGTTCAAATGGTTGGAACAATGTCAAGTATTACGCCTACAAAGCCTTATCAAAACTTCATGTTTGGAACTACTCGAACACAATAACATAGTACTTTAGCTGGATGACGTCATATTTTAGTTTTTGTGTAACAATGATTAAAGCAAATAGAAACAACATTTAGCTATACGCTGGCCTAAGAAGGTTAGTTGACTACACATCATATCGTTGGGTAAACCGACATATAAAAAAAAAACGAAAAACACATGGCAGGATTAGAACCCGGGACTTCATTCAAGTCAAGTGCTTATCCACTGAGACACCGTTTCATAAGCTTTAGTATAAACGTTATGATTTAAAGAATGCAAACATTTCCTAATAATATTGGAAATCGCATTTTAGTTTTTGATAACATTCAAAAGGCTAACGAAATCGATCATATGAAATATAAAATTCAATAGACTTTAAAAGCAGAAAACGTCTAAATTATGTATTATGTTGTCACCTTTTCAAACATTTCCTTTATCTTTTTCTCTCTCTTTATTCAGTTTACAAACATTAACAATTACAACTTTCAAAATCTAATTAAACTTCCCCTGGATATCCGTCTCCAAGACAGACGTAAAAGAAACAAAAGCAAGGATGAGCTGTAACATTTGAACGTCATATCGATACCGGTTTGTCGAATTCGAGCCTTAATTTTACCATAACAAAGCGGAGGGTCGGGCAGGCTTCCATTGTTTGAAGCCAGACGTTATTTAAATATTCCGTCGGGACTGTCGTCTGCGACCTCCTTTTTTTTCTTTAATTTTTTCTCATTTTGTACGAAATCTGACTCGGTCCTTGACGTGCATTGAAACATTAATATGTGAACAAATCTTTAAAGTTTATCCGGTTTGCCTTTGATAATCCGTTTTAAATTTTGCAATTAACAATGTTTTAACTAAAATAATTAAATAAACACTTCTAGAGAGAATGTTTAGACATATTATTCGCGTAGGAAAACGTGAAAGTAAATACTTATGTGTGTATTTGTTAAAAAAACAATAAGATGAGGGTTACAAAAGTAATAAGTCATAAAGGCCATGTTAAAATGGCCATCGTTCAAAGCAATAACATTTAACTTACTATTAGAACAAACTGTACTTTACTTATGAGAAATGAACGCATTTAGAAGTAAAATAAACTTCATGTGTATACTCAGCTATCTTACTAATATTATAAATGCAAATGTTTAGGTGGATGGATGGATGTTTGTTACGGTTTGTAGCTTAACCGGATTTCTATGATTGTTACAGATGTAGAGGATAGTCTGGAAGAACACATAGGTTACTCGATTTTGTTATTTTTGAATTCCACGCAGACGGAGTCGTGGGCGAAAGCTAGTGGTGATTTCCTGATTTAATAAAATATTATTTAGGACAAATTTCAATTTTTCAATTTCAATTTTAAAATTGAAAGACAGAGTGAAGAACGTAAACATTAGAAAAACAACAAAAGTAACCGATGCACTTAGTTTCTCGCTTAGAATGAAATG
>NW_013526359.1:5893258-5894733 GCF_000836215.1 Papilio polytes
AAAATAAAAAAAATAATATATAAGTCTATAATAAAACATTAAATAATTGTATGGAATGTATATAAAGCTAAATAAATAAATAAATAAATAGGACAAATTTTAGTTCCATATTAAATACATTGTAATAATAATTTACAAGAACCAGTCATATTACGAAGAAATTTAACGTCATTTTTTATCGGAAATAATGACATCATTTAGTTTCTATTTATAATAAAGTAGGTATATGATATAAATTATCGCAACGGTTGCTGAATCAAAATAAACATTAATATGAAATCGATTAAAAGATAAGATTGTAGTGTTTTCTTACAGATACGCTCGTATATTTACTTTATTCACAGTGGTAGAGCCCCCCTTAACATCTTCACACGAATGGGTCGGCTCGCCTGGTGTAACCACGACCACACAGAAAACAGGCGTGAAGTGGAAGCATTTTCGCGTTTCGTCTGATGAGTGTGGTGCCGGAGGCCTAATTTTAGTCCCTTTCTTTTTCCACCCTTTTCTTATAAGGAAAGGATGGGAAGAAAAAGTGGATTTGACGGGAGAGGAGACGCAGAGGAAGGGGAAATGTCCTCTTTATGTGCATCTCCTCCTTCGTCAATTAAGGGTAGGCAACACATTTGCAAGTACAGATGTTTATGGCGGTCGCTTTCCATTTCGGTGGTTTCAGGTGGCCGCTTGCTCGTTTGCCACCTTATATCATATAAAAAAAAAATAAAACAAAACTGTACATGGACCCTAAACATTTTAAACTATGTCATTCAATTCGCTTGTCATTCCTGACACGTTATTCAGTCGGATTTATTTTTGTAGATGTAGAATTCGTTTTCTAAAAAAAGCAGAGTACTTCTCTCCCAAATACACTTGACATTGACCTAAACAGTAAACAAGCTGAAATTAATTATTATTTTTTTAATCAATTAGTCCAAGATTAAATCTAGGTTAGTGACTTACATAACACGTGCGAAGCTATGTTGATACTTTTACCACAACACTAATAAAACAAATCGTCGTTCGACTCATACCATTGTTCCGCCATATTTATAGTTGGACAAAGAAGTATTGACACGTGCTGTATTTCCAGGAATTGCGTGTTTCAAATGTTTACGTTTTTTCAATTTTCTTATTAAAATATATTTAGCCAATGTGGTAATTACTATGTGATTCAGAATATGTAATACGAGTATACTAAGAAATAACGGTTGTTGAATTGTAAGAAGCAAACAAGACGTTTTCCTTAATGTCATTTAAGAAATTGTTATGCTGCGGTTAAAACTAAAAAAAAAAAACTTATTGTAATATTAGTAGTCTTTGTATTTTATTCCTATTATCTTGAGATTGACTTCAAAATGTTGTTTTAGAATGAGGTTGAAAATTGACGTTAAGCGAGCGTTCGCACGGACGCGAAAACGCTAAGCGGTAACTATGTGTCAAAATAGAACGTATGGGATTGTATGAAGCTGTTCATACGG
>NW_013526359.1:5897494-5928338 GCF_000836215.1 Papilio polytes
CGTACGAACACCTATCGCGTGGGCGTAAAAAGTCTGCTGACCTTGAACTTTACCGCGGCGTACAAAGTCTGCCCGTGCGAACGCACGCTAAATATTTGGTTAGGCATATTATTTAACAGTTGTGGCTTCGAGACGTTTGGAAAAATAATATTTATTATTCAAAGATTAAATAAAGTGTGAAAAAGTGATATAATTATTGCTCTTGTAAAAACAAACGCTAACCCCATGTCAACGGTAAAGACTCGAGAGACATAACAAGCATTTCGTATTGTGATTCAAATCCTTTCTTGGTGAATTTATAAGGGTTGAACCCGTGGTGCGGTTAATCCCCACGGAGCACTTTATACCTAATTATATCGTATAGGCGACGTAAATTAGGATATTTAATGAAACTGGAGATTGAAGACCCATTTAATGCTTATTAAGTTTGCTGCCATTTTAATTATAAAAGGAAAATTATACATGTATTTTGACTACTTATGTTTACCAATTTTATATTTTTAATACTCTAATTTTGTAACTAAGTATGTTTAAATAAAGCAAATTTTTATTACAAACATATGTAAAAGCAATTTTTAACATATTTCGATAATACAAATAATGTTCAAGATAATTATCAATAATAGCAATTTCCAATACAACATTGTTAAAATATAAGACAATAAGAAGCAAAATCGACAATATAAACTCTCAAAGACGATACAAAAAGAAACCGACGCCGGGGAACGGAAGAAGTAATAAAATATGAAGGCAGAGTAAAGCGGGCCCGCGTCTCCGTGAATTTATTTTAACTAACTGAAATAGCCCCGCAGTTTCCGTCGAGTGTTAAGGGCTTGTGTTTGTGTAAACAAGCCGTGATTATATTTAGTGCTCTGGGAGACAAAGTAACGCGTTGTCCTGTGAATCTCGAACATTCGCAACGGAGTTTTTAAATACCGATTGATAAAAACCTATTGTCATGTCTAAACAATGGAAGCTCTTTGATATTATTTTGCTATTTGTTATCAATATTTTAAGTGGGTTGTAAATGACATAGAGTTACATATCTCGTAGAATTGAATTTCTTTTACTAATTAACTTCCCTACATCAACATTACAATTAGTATAGAATATTGAATATAATTTAATTTAACATTGTATTTTGGAACTGTAAGTTCCAAATAGTTTCGAATTCCAAAACTAATTCACTAATTGGATTAACACTTTACAATAAACAATCATGGTCGCACTAAAACAAGAAAGAATCATCGACTAATTTCTTCATGTTTATAGTTCCATTATACCACGATATTATAAAAAAATTCAAAGCCCTAGGGACGTTCTCAGAGGCATAGCGGAGTTATTGCTACGTCACGCTTCCCGGCATCTTGCAACATAGCCCGGCCTACTGGTTACCTGCTAATGGTGGAATAAAAAACAAAGGTTGCAACTCGATTCAAGACGCAACAATTCTAGAGATGTACTGATATAGATGTTATGTAGTTCAAGATATTTTATGACATTCGTAAATCTTGAATGAGAATGTCGGAAATATATGTTTAAGAAAAAAAATTAAAAAGTAATGTTTGTTTGTAATGATTAGGATTTCCCAAATTATCAGCTAATGGCCGGTTTCCCAGTTACTTTCAACCAATTGTGTTTTTGGTTCGATAGCTTCATGAAAGCGTTTCCAATGTACGTAACTTGAGTGTTACTCTAATAAAATTTCCTTAAATCTAACACTAATGGATCAATAGGTAATAATAACATGAATGGAAACTTCAGCAACCGAGCATAAGTGTTAACATTTATTCAAAAATCAGCAGCATGTGTTTTTCGTTACTTTTAATTCAATTAGCTGAAAAGTATTTTAATTTTATTATCGATATCGACTTCCCAGTCACTTCACTAGTCATATGGAGCCGTAGACGATAAGAAAATCATGTTCTAACGCGACCCTCTTGTCTAAACGATTCGGTAGTAAATTAAGAAATAACTCAATACTATCAAGATGTCTCGATTGTTACTATTTCCGATACGACCATCTGTCGATTGTGAATCATTAACTCGGAAGTCATAGTCGCATTCTCTTGACGTCATTATACTAATTAGGTAGACAGAAGTAGAAACAAATTAAGTCACGTTCGTAGTTATTTGTCATGATAGCTTATTTAGAGTAAGGTCAGGTTGGAACCCGGTAACAAATGTTTTATTGGAAGCCGGAATTAGACGATAATATGTACAAGACCCTTTGTCTTTTAATTATAATTTATACTGTTAAACATAACAGTTATTTTATTTTATAAAACATGGAACAAAATTGGTTCTTTCTTATGTAAAATTAGTCAAGTTGATTTAATAAACATAAAATAATTAAGCTATATGTTACTTGAGTGCGAAGGAGCCAGCTGAAAATCAGCGCAGGAACGGCTTAGTCCGTCCTGCATACGCTGAGCTGGCTACCTTTTGCCACGATTGTGTTCCCTTTAGAATAAGTCCTTTTATGTAATTTCTATTTTGTGGCAATAAATACATATTCATTCATTCATTCATTCAGCCATTCATTCATTCGTTCATTCAAAATGAGGTGTAAACTGCAAAATTGTGGCTTACGATAGTTTACAAATCGATATTCTTGGTCTTCTCTATTTCTTTTGTCTTCGTGTCGTATCAAATGTCCCAATTTCTCTTCTGTTCTCTAATATGATGTTTTACGAAAATTAAAAATGCATAATTCTCAAATAACGTTCCTATTTTGTCCCTAATTAACCCTTTCAGGATCATAAGATGGCTGAGACAAAATATCGATTTTTTACATTTGATTTTGGCGCAATAAAGTATTACAGTTCTTTGTTTTTAAATCATTATACATTTGCCGCCTTGGACATACGTTTTATTTTGACATCAATTAAAATAAATATCGATTCAATAATAATTGAATAATCGATAATATAATCGATCCCTTGTGCGTGAAAGGGTTAATACGGACGTCTCGTATTCCCATTTAACAGTCATTTGTTTTGGCTGTGTTTAACTCACACTATTGCCTAAACCAATACCAAAGGTTGTCTCACCAAGGTTTAGATAAAGATAGATCCCAAGCTTTATCCAATAGATTTGCACTTAATAATTATTAATATGATTATCTTGAATGTTATCCAAGAACATTCTAAACATTGATGATAGATTTATATGTTTATTTTATATTTTATTGGAAACGTATTGAGTTAGTCTATTTTAATATAACATAATATATTTATACATTCGATGTAAGGTCAGACTTCCGTAGTCGCTAATATTAAAAGGTATAAAAGTGTTTAGACTTTCATTATGAGCAGTGAAACCACTTCTTAACTTAAACATTGTAGGATTCCATTGCCTTGACACTTAAATTGTTACTGTCATCTCAGTCAAAACAGTGACTACATATGTAATACAAGTAACGTCAGTGAAAATATATTAGTACAATAAAAAGATAGTGCACATTAAACAACATACTATCTCTCGGTGGTATAAGAAAAGCCGAACATTATCTCCTAGTCAAGTTATGTAAGGGCCCTCCAGTACTTAGTTACATCCCATATAGTCCCACCTGAGGGTAATTCAAATTTATTGCTATCGGTCAGCCGTAGAAGTGTTTACGGCGAGTAGGGTAGTTTTTCCGACATATTTGATAGTATTCTTCTGGGAAATATAATAGTGAAGTAAGCTGTAATGTACTTTGTTATAAAACGTAATCTTGGTGTTTATAATCTAGCTGTTGCACGCGACTACGTCCGCGTAATTTAAAAAATATAGCCCCTATTACTCACAGATAAATTACCTTTCTAATGGTATCTGTTCTAATCTAAATCTTGAATTAAATATGTATTTATGACAGACAGTATGTACTGAAACCCTAAAATGTAGATGTTTCCCCTTTTTAATATTTGTATAGGAGTTTATATATAGAAGTATAGAACAATTCAACATTCTAATCAGGAGATATTTTTCTACTAACTAAAAACTCTTTTACAATTAAAATGTTTCATTATTCCTACACAAGATAGGCTACATTTGACATCATTATTAACAAAAAAGTCCATAAGAGCTTAACACAAATAAAGCTTTAAAAAACCTCGCATTCATAAGATCTTTAAACATATAAAAGTTAGTATTAACAGAGACAAAATGGATTTACACTACCATACATAATGTTTAAGTACACATTAGTTTGAGGTAAATAAGATCGATTTTTGCAAAACACACTTAAATGCGAAACAATAAATATAGAGAGTGTAGGCTTACTGTTCGAAACACCTGCCGCACGAATAAATTGGGTAGCATCCTCGGTACCGTTACGAAGTGGCAAGGCTTCCTTCATAACATACCTTGTAATTTGTGGTATCGCATAACTAGCTCTCTCAAATACACCTTCTAAACAAAGTTCTCACAAATATTGACAAATATAAACGAGACTAGAAAATGCAACAACAGGGGACCTACCACGAAAAATTTGATAAGCAGTAACGTTATCGATAACATTTGAAAGAGATTTGTTAGTGTAATTTACGCCTGATGTATGCTTTGTAAAAGTCGCAGGACTAATAATACATTAATACTAGTAATAATAGTTTCACGGGCACGTTTCTTGTATCGTTTTATTTAAATTGCACAATGGCCTTTAATAATTGGGCAATTAAATTACTAGTGAATAATATTAAATTACGTAACACGTTCTTCGTAATAGAGATTTGTCAAGGTGAGACGGACAATTCAAATAAAGTTCAATTACACCATAGTGTTAATATACGAAAACTTCAGCACGTAATTTGTTTTATAAAGTAAATACATTTTTAAAGATTATTAACATAGTATTTTGTACGTTACAGTAATACATAGAGGTACCAATCTGATAATTAATTACATAAATAATTGCAAAGAATATAAGATTATCCTTCATTTGAAATTTAGATGGTAATCAAAATTAGAAAAGGCTAAAATATTTGTGAAGGTGTAAAAGCGTGGGGTTCCGCAGTTTTCGGCAGATAACAAGTGTGTAGGCATTTCGGGAGTAAAACCCAGTGTTATCACAGATAACAATAATTTATTAATTTTAAAATTCTCTAGTTTGTTATAGATTCAAGGTGGTCTTTGACATGTATTGAATTCAAAACAATCGTTATATGTGAACGGAAATTTTATTACACACGTATTATTATTTCGTGAATCGATTTTGTAAATAACTTGTTAGCATCGTGTTCGTATCTTTTTATGGTTTCGCTACCTGAACCGTAGAGGTGATTTCGGGGTGAGTCATGTACCACGAAAGTGGATTGAACTTTGAATAATCCGTCTATAACCACATTTGTCTACCTGAACGTAAGGCATAATCATTTGCGACTTTGAATGTATGGATACACCTACCTTTTAAACAAATCTAGATGGCATTTGATAGCATTTTACCTGGAATAGCTAAGCAACTAAATTTACATTACGCGTTGACTTTATTAAATGCGGATAGCTACAAAGCTAGAGGTAGTCTGAAGAAACTATGGATTGTGTGAATGAGGATATGCTTAAGAAGGGATTGAGTTCAGATATGACTGCTATTAGAGATAAATGGAAGTAGTATAAACTATACTGTCCCTCCGTAGGGACAAGGGCTGCTATAGTTTTATTTATAATACGAGAGATTGTAAAATTTACCAAGAAATATCTTACATATTTCGTTCAGGATACGTGTACTTAGTAGTAAATGTTCCTGCTAGTATTACTATAGTTATGCATAAAATATTACATATTAACTAAATACGTATATATTGACGACAATATTATTTATACGTTGAAATTACGAGTTCTTAAAGTAAACACCTTCTTGCGGGGGTTACATTTCGTTGAATAAAACATTTGACAGAAGTTTGCCGCCGTGTAACGTGTTAATGCGTCAGATAATTCGGATATTATTCCACTGGCATACGTGAGGTCTGTAATTAGAAATGAGGGGATATGGTATCACTATTTACGGGATATACTTAACTCCCTTGGTTTTCCTTGATCGTGAGGTAAGGCTTTATCTATGAGAATGATGGTAAATTAATGATTTCTTTACTTATAAAAATTAGGTTGTAATTAAATGTGAAATGCATAGACTTGTTTTAATATACAATTGCAATTGCAATTTGTTGTTGATCGGAATATTCAGTACAAGTTGACGACAGAAATTACTCTTTAGTCACATTTAATTGTTGTTAATTAGTGTTACGAAGCTCATAGAAGTGTGTGTGGGACAGTATATCATTCAAACTTTCGCAATTAAGATGAATTAAATCCAAGCTACTTGAATACATTTCCAAGATATAGCCAAGGATCTAGGTTGCGACTAATTAAATACTAGTAACTCTAAAGTTTGTTTCCACTACAAAAGTACACGAAATATGTTGTCATCGCTCTTATTGTCATTGCGAAAGTTGAGACTGAAATATGTTTCCTTACAGGTTTTTGTCAGTAGTGGAAACTTGAAATTATAAAGTATTTTGATCCATTTTATTATGTTAATCCGTTCTGCATCTCTCCAATGTTGTGACCTTGAAACAATAATTTTAAAGCGATCGATATGCGTGGCGTATGTTGCGAATAAAATAAGTTTGAAAAAAAAAAACAACATTTAAAATTTGTTTTGCAAACGGCCAACCGCCATGAGAACATAAGGTGAGTGACCCGGAAAAACAAAATACTGACCGCCATATATAATTGCGTTTTAAAAAACAATAAGATTTTTTAATTCCGAATAGTCTGGCGTCATTTGTTTCCAAATTCAAAAGAAAGGGAAACCCTAATCGACTAAATCTTACTAATATTATAAATGCGAAAGTTTAGATGGATGAATAGTTTGTAATCCAAACGGCTGAACGGATCTCACTGAAATTTAGCATAGATGTAGAGGATATTCGTAGATGAACACATAGGCTACTCTATTTTTTTTTATTCCAGGCGGACGGAGTCGCGGTACAAAGTTAGTTCTACATAAAAAAGTCCTTTATTGACATCTGAATTATTTGATCTTCGTAGTAAAAGTTTAAAAAACAATTGGAAGAATCTCGAAGTTGCGAAAATCAGATTTTTAAAAAATTAATTATAAAAGTTGTTTTTGAAAAACTTGTTATTTTAATGTCAGGTCAACGACTTTGATATAATTGCTACAAGATCTGCGGCAAATTCTTTATGGGTAATCGTGTTTAATTTGTCTAAAATGCATATTTAAGCCATAACACGCCTTTTTATGACATTCGATATTAAATCCAACAATGCCTTTTAAATCCACTCGGAAATACTCACATAGTAGTTAAAATTCAAGTGGAAAAGATACCTTACCTAAAAAAAAAACACATCGTTAGATATTTATATTCATAGTAAAATAATAAGACAGTTTATTATGCCATAAAATTTTTAAAACCAAGACAAAAAAAATACGTAAAACCGTACGCAAAGGTAAGTATAGATTTAACAAAAGATGAATAATCATCAGTTGGTACCTGCTTGAACAGGTAAAGTGAGACAGAGACAAAACTATGGCTGGCTCTTTCACACAACTGAGCTGGGGTTAATAATGCATTCTACGAACGACCTATCAATCTTTTTGAGTGAAATCTGACAATTTGTAAGTTATTCTATAATGATCTCTAAATCGTCCCACTTAAGGTCAAAAGTGAAATAACCTTAACACTGATGCAGTTAGTAGCAGTGTAAAAGTTACAAATTATTCAATGGGAAGCTTAGTTAAATCATAAAATCGTTCAATTTCATCTATTTTCTAGCAAATAATTATTACATATAATTAATTTAATTTTGAGTATCTGTATTTTTCAAGCGATTTTGACAGATGGAGGTCGCTGATGATCATTTTTTTATTTAAAAAGTATTATAAAATAGCCAAGAAATAAATATAAATAATTCGAAGTTAGTGACCCAAAGAGGTACTGCAGAGGAAACGCGTAATAAACGAAACACAAACACCCTGTATAACTTATTTGTATGGAAGGGTCATCGAACTGCATACGGCTGCGCAAGATGCGACGTAATTGTACCAGTTTACTCTTATTGTCTACATCACTGTGGGTTTTCACAGTCGAAACACTTGTAAAATAACATATTGTTTTCCCCTCTCAATGTCTTTGGAGAAACAGAGACAATAATATGTGTCAACAAGTGTTACAGCAGTGTAATTATACGTTTAACTAGGACAGACTAGGACGTAAAGTTGGTAACAATTGATTGCATATTTATCTATATTTTAATAATGTTAATTGTATGAACTCAAAACATAAGACTGTAAAAATTTATAAATAACTAGCTTTCACCCGCAACTCCGTCCGCGCGGAAATAAAAAAAAAACAAAAGCGAGAAGCCCATGTGTTCTTCCAGACTATCCCCTACATCTATGCCAAATTTCATTGAGATCCTTTCAGCCATTCAGGCTACAAACTCTAACAAACATCCATCCATCCATCTAAACTTTCGAATTTATAATATAAGTAAGATAAACAGTATACAAAATTTAAGTTCAGGTCACACTTTAAAATGTAAACAGCATATGTATTTTGTCCTAAAGATACAGAGTTTAAGCCCACTTCTAGACAGGCGTCAAGTAGACAAGTTGCTTCAGAGTTCAGCAAGTTAACTGAGAGCTTAAGAACTCAATTTCTCATATAAATAGGATCAGCGGCACATCGATCCGACGTCATGTTATTAAACGATGTCATGCCCGTGTAGATTCACCAACTTCATGTTAGGATATTCCGGAAAGACAAATAATGACATTTTATAAACTCGGTACCAATTTACATTTTTTGCAATTCTAGGTGCATGACCAGAAGGAAAGTATACAAGAAACATAGTAAACAATGACAGCAATTCTAACAAAATTTACTATTATTCACTCTTCATATACAGCAATCCATTTATCGATGTTTGTATATTTGTATGTTTTTATATTTAGAGTTGAGAAATTACTACCAATACGTGCCAACCGACATGTAGTGAAGATGCAAATGTAATATTTCGCATGATGTTTTATTGCAAATACTGTCAATTATCATTATTACATTTAGTATTTACTAATAGTTTATTCAGTTGTAAACTTACTTAACTTTTTTTTTTTCGGAAATCTCTAAAGTTGCAAAAATTATGGCGGTCCTATTGTCTCTAGTTATAAGCAGCGATGGATCACATGAAATGAGATGCAATCGACTAACAAATTGATAAAACAAAACCTATTTTACATACAGAATGTTTCAAGAAATTTTCTTTTTACGTCATAAGAATTCTCTTTTGTCTACTCTTCATTAGGTTTCGCCCACGAATCCGTCCGCATCGAATTAATTAAAAATAAACATTAGTAGCATTAGTGTTCTTACAGACTACACTACATCTGTGCCAAAATTCATTGTGAT
This sequence comes from Papilio polytes, assembly GCF_000836215.1. NCBI lineage: Eukaryota > Metazoa > Arthropoda > Insecta > Lepidoptera > Papilionidae > Papilio > Papilio polytes. The sequence continues at coordinate 5,906,905 of NW_013526359.1, forward strand.
CCTTTCAGCATTTTAGGCTACAAACTCTAACAAACATCCATCTATCTAAACTTTCGCATTTGTAAGACATTTGAAACATTTTTGTGGTTCTTTGCGAATTTATTACAACTCTTAACTGCACTAAAACAGATATTAAAAAAAATAACATTGTATGCAAATATCTTGAAGGAAACATGTTAGGTTTTTGTATACTGTTTAAATTGTCCATATCTTTGCATAATTTTAATTTTTGGCATACACTGCGCTTTGTAGAGCGTAAAGTCTGCAAGCAAGACAAAGAGTTTCACAGTTTAGAAAATAAAGGTGATAAACTACTTCGTTCTTTACATTACATCAAGATAATACTATGAAATTGTTACTACTCTATGCAATGTAGGACTTAAAAATACAGTATTGTTTTTAAAACCAAATAAGTGGAACATTGTCACAATTCAAATTAGCAACACATTTAAAATATCTTTTCCGATATTTATATTAACGTGAAATCTCACTGCCTTCATATTTTACTTAAACACTAGCTGTTCCCGTGAGACTTTGTCCGCATGAAATTAAGAAAATTTTATTTTATTGTTTATATATGTCAAATTATCAATTGCAAATGTCAAAATGGACATGATATGATGACAGACCATGGCAACCTTGCTTCCTTAATGTTGGCAGCTTGTAGTTTATGGTCCTTTTCTTACATGAAGGTTTTTATTTTCAATTTATTTATTACCCAAGTTTAACAGCGTAAAAATATATTGCCAAAAGCTTGTCGTTAGTGTAGATCTTTTTATCATAGAAAAAAATATTCAAAAACATGCTATGATTGCTGACATACTACGCCACAAAGTAGTGTGTGTTTACGCTTTATTATAATAGTATAGAAGTATAGATAGATTATTGTTTTTTTTTTTCAAATTTAATAAAAGAGATGACAATATTGTATATAACGGTATACCGTATGTTATACCGTTATTTTTAGTTAATCTTTGTAATGAGTTTAGTTTCTTTGTGAGCCATACACATCTTCTATCTATTCAGTGTTACGTTTATTTGGTTATGACTAAGGTTTTCTAGCGATTTCTATATTTTCCTATGACTAAAGTCCGGGTACAAAATTTCTTAGACCGGAAAATTGAGTCATAACAAACTTTTTAATAGATATATTGTCTCACTTTATTTTTTTAAAGACTTAAAAGAAAGGAGTCTTAAAAGGTCATTTTTTTGTCTTGGTTTCAAAACATTTCTCTACCTATTTTGAAATTACATTTTAGCAGACTTAAAAAGAATCAAAACTATGCGACGTGTTACTGTAAAAACGCAAACTCCGAAAATGCCGAGATTTCTGTTCGAATATATACGGTAACACGGAATATAACTTAACATATATAAACATTTATATTTGTACACATTATGTTCACACTAGCTACCTCACCGATTTACAGACTGGAGTATCTTTCCAAACCAGTGGCGCGTTAAATTTCTAACATATTTACCACTCACTAATATATACATTATATTTAAACCTCAAAAAACTATAAACAATAATTTAAATCTATACAAATATTAATAAGAGATAAAAAGTTCAAACTTGACTTAAGAAAATTTTACACAAAATGAATCGACGTTAATACAATCAGTACATCTTATTGTAGTTCCTGTGTTTATTCTAATTATCTGATACCTCATGTCAAATGATAAATATTGATTAGTTACACAGATAAGCAAAAAGCTGACTTAATGCCAACTGTTTTAAGGTCAAATTTGCGTATGACGGTAGTAAACCGGACGTGGAGACTGCATCAAGACGTTAGAAACATTTTAATCATAAAACAAACGACGGTGTATCTGTAGTCTATGCACGTAGAGATAGATACCGTAGATTGTCTATGGTTTTAACCTTACCAGACACGGACTTCAAGACGACGGCGTATCTGCATTTATAGGAACGCATGTAAACGGTTCCCTGTATTTAGAAGTCAAACGCTAAACCTCCAGCCACTTAAAGCCCGATAAAGTTCCGATTTAAATAAAGAGTGGAACTGTCCAGAGTAGAACTGAGCGTCTGTAGCTGGTTTGAAACAGTCCGTGTATGGCAGCTTTTACATAAACAGCTTTAGAGCAATACTCGTTATTGTTAGTTCATTTGAACCTAAGTACACCATTGTTGGTTCACTGTAATAACCCTAATTAAGAACATTTTAAGTTTAAAATTACTAGAAAAACTTATATGACATTTAATAAATAAATCTTCATATTACATCTCCTTCCACAGCACATGGCAGTTTTTAAATAATTAAAAAACTACAATAAAAAATACGTGTAGAAAAACGTGTCCGCATCTACTGCCCTTCGGGTTACAACGTTGTTCCACATTTCCACGAAAACATATGTCGAACGACACGAACGAAATACAAAAAAGTCTCAAATACAAGCTAATGTCGAACAAGACGCCCCCGGCAATGATACACGGACGGACAAATAAAAATGTTTAATATCATTTTATACGTAGCGATAAAACATTGGCCGCCTAAATTGAGACATTTTATTATTAGAAATACGATTTTGACAGTCATAAACGAGCTACGATCCAAAGATATTATTTCATTTTATGGTTTGAAATATCACAATACGAGTACTGGGTAAGAGAAAACGCTTAAAGCAAAACATAGAGCATTTTACTAGCTTTAATATTCGAATGAACCAAACAAATATTATATACTAGCTGTTGCTCGCGACTTAGCCCGCGCGAAACAAAAAATAAAATAAAACTACGTCACTTACTGATACCGTAGCTTTTTCATGGTGAAATTGTTGACATCGTCCCAGTAGTTTTTTTAATTATTTCAATACATACAAAAATACAAATCTTTCCTCTTTATAATATTAGTATAGATTACATATTAGGTAACACAACTTCATACTGAATGAATTTTGGAACAGACGTAATTTAATTTGGAATAATACGTTTCTCAGATTTTGCACTTAATATTTTTAGTTACATTTCTATCGTTAACAAGAAACATTTCAATGTAATTCTAACCGCGATTACTAATAACAAGCACTATATGTTTTACTTTTTTCCAGCCGGTTAGCGTCGCGTTTGACTTCCGTTTTCCTCGTTGAATTCCCGCCAATGTCAATGACGTTCTCTTTGCAAGGTTAAAAGCAAATTGATAATATAACATTATAAAAACAATTTGATTTGATTTAAGATGTTGGATTTATTTAATAATCTTATAAATATGATAAATGCGAAAGTTTAGATAGATGAATATTTGTTAGAGTTTGTAGCCTCAATTGTTCGGATCTCGATGAAATTTGGCACAGATGTAGAGGATAGTCTAGAAGAACACATAGGCTATTTATATTATTGTTTTTTTTTAATTCCACGTGAAGTTAAACTATAATACTATAACACTCTCTCTCTCTCTCTCTAAAGCTGACACACAACTTCAGTTTTAACTGAACAGTTAAACTTTAGCGGCCCCTTAATTACTTGAATACGCTTTGTAAGATGCATTCGGTAATGCGGTAATCAATTGTTTATTGAACCATGTAATTGGTTTTATAGTTAGTGCACTTTGTGGGAGGGCCTTTAACTTTTTGTAGGGTTGACAAGGTTGAGCGGTTTAGTAGTTTAACTAAAAGAACACTTAATTAAAGATTATATTTAACTCGTACAGCCAGACCTGAAATAGGAAAATCTTTCTTTATGGCAATAACACAGTGAAACTGTTGTTTTTTCTTAAAAATTATTTAAATCGAATTAATTTAACTTGATCTCTATTCTGAAAACTTTTGCACACTTAAAAAAATAAAATGTCAAAAATTCTCTTACATCTGTAGCATAGCAACAGAAATGTGCGAGAGGGACAGCGTTTCAAAGTCTTAAGTATTCGAGTTCGTGCGAAAGGGACAGTCATATTCCGACGTGGTAGTGTACCAGTATGATCGGAGTTGACGACCGCGAACGAAGGCCGTGCAATCGGTCAGCCGACAAATGTCACGGCCGCGCGGCGACGGGACGTTGTCGTCACAGAAAAACGTGACTCACTGAACGTCTATGACATACCAACTGTCAACGACAGTTTGTCAATTTCAAAATGCACTAAGAGCACGCGCACACCTTTGACTAAACTATCGCACAATTGTTCAGTGGCTCTTTGATTCCTATGAGCTTATATCGAGGTGCGTATACTACATTTTAAGTTGTGGAACTAAACAGTTGAATTGGCTGAAAAACAATAGACAATCGCACAACAGTTATACGATTGCTTTAAGTAAAGTAAGTTTAAAGTAAAACATTTATCTTTGTAGATAATGCAAATCAGCAGTTTAGCGTTTTGAAAATAAACGTCTTATAAAAATCTTTAAAAAATACTAAATAAATTGAAATTGAACAAAAAAAAACACAACCTGTGTATGACACTTCGGGGGCATTACAAATCGAATGACACTAATAATAATAGACATACATACAAAACAATACAAATAACAATATACTTACAAGTAAAACATAACCCTTTTATTCTATTACTAGCGCAGACAGGGGCGTCCCTAGTATTTATAAGTTTAATTAAGACATTTCTATAATAAGAACTTGGTACCTAATAATACTATATTCAATTCCAACCTTACCAAAGTCACGTATTTAATACAAATATTTTAAAACAATTCCAAAGTGTTGACAGCCCTATAATTAACAATGTCCAACTTCGGACTGCGTGTACACATTACTCAACTAAACGCGAATCATTTGCGATGTCTAGTCTAGTTCAAACGTATTAAGCACTAGCTGTTGCCCGCGACTTTGCGAAATATTAAGATAAAAAAGTAGGCTATAATATGCCCGTCTATGTCAGCTACCCTTCAGTGAAAGTCCAGTCGAAATCGGCCCAGCCGTTTCGGAGATTACCCGGAACAAACGCAACTTGCAGACAGACAGACAAATAAATTTTAAATACGATTTTCGTTATCAGCAACACAAATTCATCTTCCCGAAATCTGGATATTTTCTTTTGATATTACAGACACTCCAATTTTATTATATGTATAGATATATAGATATACAGATTCAGATAAAATGCTAATTATACGCATTTGATTGTTTTTAACGTAACTCTTCACAACACTAACATAAAAACATATTGCCATCTCTCTCTGGTATTTTTTAACTGCGGAAAACTAAGTTTATGTTGATTTTTGGTTGAAAACCTGTTTAGATATTACATACATTTTTAATATTCATACATTTGTAATTTCAGTTTGAATATCTTACAAGTGTTATTCTCGTATTTACTACTAACAATCTGCCCAGATTCTGCGTGGCAAAGAATATACGTCTCATATCTTTTCTGTCATGTCCATACCCTTCCAATTAATGTAAAATAGAGTCTATGTTATCTATACTATTATAATAAAGCGTAAACACACACTTCTTTGTTGCCTAAGATCAGCAATCACATCAGATTTTCGAATAACTCTTTTTTTAATTAAAAAAAAACCCTACATTTACGTCACGCTTTACGCTATATATTTCCACGCCAATAAACTTAGGGGGTAAATATTTTGGATAAAAACCCTAACGTGGGAAAGAGACCATAAGTTGCTGCCAACATCAAGGAAACAAGATTCTTTTCTTGCGGATGAAGACGCACGGGAACAGCTAGTTCAGTGATAAGGTAGCTTTGTAACGGAAAAAGGATTTTTAAAATCAGTTTAATAGTTTTTAAATTTATAAGTTACACACAAGTACAATAGTATAGAAATATAGATTTGGTGCAGTAAAAATGAACATATTTGGTTGCAAATTAATCCAAATCTCATAGACTAAAATCAATATTACATCTATTAGATGATGGAGTCATACGTGGCATACAGAAGATATGACCCTACTAAGGATATAGAATGTGTGCGGAATAAAACTAGGAAACAAACATCCAAGGTTATTAGTGAAGGTAGTTCGCGTATAGAAAATATTTCTCATTGCGGTGTTCCGTTTATGTTACAATAGATTTCTTTGTATCAACCATTCGACATTGCGCTGACCTTACAAAATGACGTGTTATAAAAATTGCATAAATATGTAGGTCAATAATTAATAAATAACTTCGATGTGACCTTGACAGAGCGTGTGGAGAAGTAAATTTAAATAACGCGAATGTTTCGTCATACAAAATTTATTTTTAATGTTGAAATTGGCCTTTGAATTCTTAAAACCGTATTAAGTACTAGCTGTTCCCATGCGGCTTCGTCCGGATGAAATTATAAAAACTTTATTATATTCTTTACATTTGTAAAATTCTTAATTGCAAGTGTCTAAATGACATGACATTATGACAAAGCATAGCAGCCTTGCTTCCTTGATGTTGGCAGCAACTTATGGTCTCTTTCCCATATTAGGGTTTGTATTCAAAATATTTTCCCCCTTAGTTTAATGGCGTGAAAATATCTAACCTAAAGCGTGACGTAAGTGTAGGGCTTTTTATTAAAAAAAGAATTATTTAAAAATATGTTGTAATTCCTGACATCTTAGGCAAAAAAGAAGTGTGTGTTTACGCTTTATTATAATAGTATAGATTCTTAGCACTAGTAGTTGCTGTGCAGTGTTGCTCATTGAAGATACGATAAGGTATAACAATAAATTGTTGTTTTTATAGTTGCTACGCGAGACAAAGACGTATTAGAACGATTATAACCTATAACTCTAAGCTCTAGCTTAGATTACTTATTTTCTGCAATATAAAACAGCAACTAAAACATTTCCAGCTTTAAAAAGTAACATGTTTACAAGAATGGAATATTCTAAAGTGTTGCCAAGTAAAAAATTACAGATTTTTGGCAAGGTTGCCAGTATTTTCTACGCACATAGCGTAATAAAAGCAACAGTTCATTCATGCTAACGAATCGATATTCTAAGATGTTTTTTAAATAACACAGACCGGTTTTAAAAATAATTTTAAGTACTTTCGTTTGAAAATGTGTTATAAATGTTATTGTAAAATTAGCAATGTGTTATTTGTCTACGGTTAAAATTAGAATGCTTGGAATAACAAACATAAACAGTGATTTGTTGATATTTTTTTAATCAGATTCGATGTAATTCAAATTTTTGAAACGAAACATGAAACGACGGTTATATTAGAAGTCAGTTTAAAGTTGATTTGTGAATAAATCCGAAGTAATTATCTAATAATCTATATTTAAAAGCAATAAACAATTAAGTATTTTGAAAACATTCCAAAGATTTTTATCTTGCTAACAAATAACACAAAACAAATCACACGAGGGTTTACACAGATTTACCGGTCGAGATGTCTTTGTAATCATCGACTCGTCTGACAAAGACACGATGACTAACTAAACTAACATTAGTCGAGTGAGTCAACCGTCGAGTACTAAATCGGAGTGAACGAGGCATGAGCCTGAGAACACACTTGCGTGGCGATACGCTTTGTGAACAAAGAAAAAAGGGTCTATGAGAATTTAACGACCAGTATAAATTGAACTTACACTTTTATTCTTCGGAAGTCAACAAGTATATATCACCTATCTTGAACGACTATTTGTAATTTGCCTAGACAAATCATAAAGACCGGGCAAATTGCAAATCGAACGAATTCAGTCTGTCCGCGATATTTTATTGGCTATACAGAAAACAACCAAAGTGTCACATTTACAAAGTAACACGTCAGTTTGTGAATTCTTTTTTAACAACTGACAAACGGCATTTACGACTCTGTATCATAGATTAAATTGAAGACAAAGGTCTATTTAGACTGGCTGTTGATCAAAATGGGGGAAGGTTGGGATAAAAAGTGCTGCATCATTCAGAAGCGGGCAACATTCCCATGTCGGGTAAATGATAAGCTTGTTACAAGTTTACACGGTCGGTTGCTTAAGTTATGTGAGCAGAAGTTATAGGATTACGTCTTAAAACGTTACAGGGTGTTACAGTATAAAGAGAATCTAAGAATCTTAAAGCCTATTTCCACTTAGTCTAACAGCGCAAGGCTACAAAACATGCTAGTGGAACATGCGACATATTTCAAATGTCGGCTTCCATTATGTGAATATTAGTTCCATGTATTTAATTGCGACACAGTCAAACCCAAGTTCTTTTTAAACTTACTACAATCGAGACTTGACTAAGGTCTAGTCACCCTTGACTTGCGGTAGGAAAGGCCTTCAATGGGAACCTATCTATAGTAGAGTTTGAAAAATCTACAGTAACGAATTGTTGTCTATTAAACCACAGAACGTGACGTAGTTCATTTCATAGTGTGGCTTTATCAAATTCGGATATGCAATACCCCTTTCTCCCTACAGAATTTATTTCCTTCGCTTGGAGACGATACCCGTCCATTCGTAACTGAGCGTATTGCAGTTAACTAACAAGATTAATGAATCGGTCTCTCCGTCCGTATAGAATTAACTGCTTGACAAACGATAGCCGGGATATTTGCAGTGTCGTCGGTCATTTTAAGTGGTTTTTGTAACGCCAATTGGACTTTATCCAGACAGAATAAATAATAGGAAGCTTATCAATATTACTTAAATATCTACTATCTATTGATAATCTAGATAAATGGCATTTAATGACGAAAGCATTCTGCCACTCAGAGACGTCAGCAGTCTTTAAGTAATGTCACTTAAGTCTACTGTGGGTGTCACTATGGTGAGGATCTCCCAATTAAAGACTGAGTGCAGCAGTTAGTCTGTCTTCGATTGTGTTTTGGATTATTTTTAATTCAAAAGACGTTGTAACATTTTTAAACCATGCATAAATTAATCAGCTATTTCGCTACGTACTGACATACTTGTCTAAGTCTCAAAATACGGAATTGTCATTTTCTTCGTAACTGTACCAATCGGTCAAAGAATCAGCGATTCTAAACATAGCATACCCTTTAACATATAACGGCTACAATTAAGGTTTATTCAACTGGTCGACAAAATTATATTTCTTTTCTGTTTTGACGGTCGTCATGGTAACGCCGATGTAAGTAGCCGTCCACCCTACCAGGCGTAATTGAATGATTGCACTTAATTGTACCGAACGTTCCCGGGCCTTTTGTTGAAAGTCCGAGAATGTGGTCTAACCGTCACATGTAACGCGTTCGTTTTAAAATAAGAACGCTTTCGAGAATTGCGTTCGAAATTCAAAAATGACTTTTTTTTTGGTTTAATGTAATTTGAAATTCGTTCTGAAAAGCGATAATGTGTAATGAATTTTTATTGCAATGTTTAAAATATTGCTTGACAAAACAGAGTTAATTAAGTTCCTTTGAAAAATTTTAAAAATCTTTACAAGATTTGACATAATTAGAGTAAAAAATATCTTAGGAGAAAAAGCTAACTATTACTTAATTTCGTTTTATTAAAATAAAAATGAAATGAATTTCACGTTAATACTAAAATGATTACGCGTTTTTAACAGATCTTCTTTAAGAAACGTATTTCTAAGAAGAACTCGAACTGTAAGAGAAACTTTAATTAAAAATATTCGCCGCGAGCAAAGCCGTGGACAAAAGGTTGTTCACAATATCGTTGGCTAAGGTCAGTTAAATAGACAGAATACCAACTTAAATTAAACCTTACCGCATCACAATAGAGTCTATATTTCTTTGGCAGAACGTTATCAAAGCTAGTCGATACTTTCGTGCTTTTATCGTTGTGTGTTATAAATTTGTTGATAGATTTATAGTCGAAGCATTTGAATCGAAAAAGATAGTCACATAGGAGTATTTATAACCCATGTTCATGTAAACTAACTTTTATATCAACAACATCCGCCCATCTGATCACCGATGGGCAAATGTTTTGGCAATGGAAACCACAGATTAAACAACACATAAGACCACCCAGATGGGCCATAATTTTATGTCATTTAGGCCATCCCTTATTTCTTTTGCCAGCTACTATATTTGCAGAGAATTAAAAAATATATGAAGTACCCTATATGTTCTTCTAGACACTGTTCTACATTCAATCTATTAAGAAGAAAATTAGTACCGCGATATAGAATTGGCGCAACACTAGATTACTGGCATAAACGTCACATCTCTAACTGACAGCTGTCAATGTCATTAGGAGGATTGATATTCGCGCGCGATCCTGAGTCCTGAAGAGAGGTGTTGCTCCGAGTTTAAAACGATGGTATTACTTAAATAAATTGTTTAAAAATACCAAGTTTCATACATCCATTCATCTTAATTAAAACTTTTGCATTTATAATATTAATCTGATATGATTAAAAAAATCAATATATACATTTTTTATCTACGTAAAAGTTACGGAAGTCATATGAAATCGAAATATAAATTCCTAAAGCGGACCTCGATCAAATCGGTCTAACGAAACCTGGAATCCTCTTTGCGTATCCCCGTGCCTTTGACGAGGCAACTTGTTTTTTTGCCGTTCGGCATTCGCCAATCGGCTTTGATACCGGCCTGGTAACATTCAAAGTATCTTTTGTATTGCAAATATAGCAAAGAAAGTAATTAACAGTCAAAACTGAAAAATGGTTAACGCTTTGTTACTCGTCTGTAGAATTTAACTTCATTTGAAAAAAAAAATCACCGCATAAAACGGTTTCCTTTTTTATAGATAGCTTTTGTTAGACAAAATATATGACTTATGGCCAGTTTCTCAGCTATTTTTAACTATTCGTTAATGTCATTAGTTCCATATGTTTATGAAATATGTTTCCGAACTGCGTAACTTGAGTATTTGTCCTTTAAAACTTAGTTCAACCTAACACATATGAATGAATAATTTGTATTGTTGTATGTATTCGATTCACGTAATAACTACTGGGCCGATTTTATAAATTCTTTCACCAATAGAAAGGTAATTTATCTGTGAGTAACATAGGCTATATTTTGTATTAATTTTAATTTCACGCGGGCAGACGCGAAACTGCAGAAACCCAGCATTACTAGTTTAGTGTTAGCTTAATATAAAGACTTAGTTGCTAGCAAAAAAGGTATCTAAGAAAAAGATATAGTTTGAGATATAAAAAAGCAGGAAAATCAATGTTCATCAACACAATATCTGCCACACGTGTGATCTAAAAATGGATGCCAAGTGTCAATTCCCGGAAAACGAGTATAAATAGTATGATAAACATTGTTATTTTGATCGTGGTTAGGCTAAAAAGCCGTCACCATGGTTACGGTTTGATATACGTATACAACAGAAAAATCTAAAAATATGTTCTTAACCCCCGACAGACACTTCTTAAAGTTATTTCATTACAATCATCAAATAATAACAAAAACATTCTTAGTTCGTTGTACAGACCTTCACAGCGCTTAGGAAAGCAGTCATTATTTCCGTTTCTATACATTTAATAAAATTAGAATGTCTGTTTGTAATATCGAAAGAAAAATACCAGATTTCGGGAAGATGATGTATTTGCGTTGCTTAAAACGGAATTCGCATTTAATTTTTTTGTCTGTCTGTCTGTCTGCCCGGAAGATGCGTTTGTTCTGGATAATCTCCGAAACGACTGGGCCGATTTCAACCGTACTATCACTGAAAGGACAGACAGGCACATTATAGGCTACTTTTTTCTCTTAATATTGCGTGGACGAAGTCGCGGGCAATAGGTAGTGCTAAATATAACGCATTGTATTTTCTTTATTATATTATATCTATTACATAAAGCGGTCCAATTAAAAACCAGCGCCCCAGTTGGCTCAGAGTTGAACGGCACTTAACATAAAAATATGTTATGTTCTTTTGTCTAGTCTAGCGTGTATGTTTTTTGTACTCTTTTATGTTTTAACATCCGCTATGCTAATTATAGTTTAATAGGAAATGTATGTTTTAATTACGTCATTTATGGTTTTGACCTTACTGTGCTCAATAGCTCTATACTCTATAGTTATTTTTAACAGATTGTGAAACAAAAAAATTAAAAACATAAAAATCGGAACTAACGCTTTTACGCAAAACACGATTACTCACATGTCCCTTTATGTAAAAAAGTACTGTTAGTTAAGTTTTCCTTTAAACACCAATAAAAAAGAAAAAAAAACCTATAGGGTTTTTTACTGGCTGTTTACAATTAAGGAAATATAAATACAGTTTTGGCGCCAAATGATTCGTTCTCTAACATCTGGCGGTCTTTATAATTCCGATTTGTTTGTATTAAAGTTAATACGAGCGCTGCCTCACGTACACAGACGTTTCCTAGAATATTAAATATAACTAATTTGTTTTCCCATTACCGACCGCGAAATATGTTACCATCGAACCAATACTAAATATACTTTAACGTCTTAATAACTAAACTTTTACTTCTAGAAATATGTGATTGATGTTGTGTTTAAAAAAACACTTAATATGTCAGTGCATAGTAACAAGGTAATTTTTTTATTAAGGTAAGATAAAAATAAAGATAAAACGCAAGGTAAAAAAAAGTTAACCGAAATAATAGGTTGAATGAAGCATAGATTGAACATATTGTTTAAAAACTCTTTAATCTATAGTCTCCCAGAGACAAATTTGTCAAAGACAAAGACATGTGAGATGAAGTCGTCCGGTCACTGAGCTATAATAGACTTTTCTTATTGGAATACGGAATGTAATCTCAAACGTATAATATGCAAATTAGTGGGTTTATTACAGGAATTAAGACGATAGCGTCAATATTTGCATATTGCTCCGACACGGAATTGAATTACATATCTCTCTATATTTGCCTTAGGGCAATTTCAGTTTGTCGGTGTTAGGTCAAACTATTAGTTATGAAGGTTTCATTTGCATAATTAATTTTGCTTTTACATTAAACGTGTTTGCTTGGCTATAAGACACTGAATTTTTAATTAATTTTCTTTATTCGAAAGTGTTGAGTTCTTGAATTATTTTTACCACCACCTATCACCAACTTACATGTTTTAAAACCCGGAAGATAACTAAAATATTTTTATACTATCGTATTATTTTTATTTCCTCAAGGCAAGTTATCGTTCAGCTTTATAAAAACTTGCGACTTGTTAACTTAACAACGAAACTAGTATCCTCTAAGATCGGTAACAACGTGACCGGAATTGATTTCCGGCTTAACCCCTCCCCCCTTCCTTCTAACTAATAACTTATCAAGCCCAATTCATCGTGTTAACTGGACATAATTAAAATCCTTATAAACATTTTCTACCCTCTGTACTTTCTACGATATATTTTTGATTTTTTTAATCTATGGTCGCATTTTTTTTAGTAATTATTATCATTTTTATAAAATTTTAATATCCAAAATAACAAATATTATTGTTTATATCAAATTTTGATATTATCCAAAATAACAAAGCAAACGTTAATTTCATTTTACAATTTCCACAAACAATTTGATGTCAGGACTGTTTAAAATCACTACCAAACCAGTCCAAAACTTGTTATTACCGAATCTATGCAATTACATTTAACTTGCATTACAATTCCTTATCGCTATGACACATATTTATCTAGATTTCGAAAGGACAGGCGATAAAGTAAACTGTATTACTAAATATTTCATTATAAACGAAATACCTATTTCCACATAACTACCCACAACTTAACTAGAGAACAAAACAAACTTCACTTATGTAATACATCACTATAATATTTTTATACTATCAAATCCAAAGAAGAAACTATCAATCAATTATTTTCATAATAATTAGAATAAAATTTAAAGGGACAACCGTCAATTTTAACATTAAACGGAAACGTCAAACGAAAAATTACATAATTGTAACAAAGGAAAGTGAGTAACATTTTGATCAATGTTTACATTTCATAAAATACTGCATGCATTGTAATAAAATGATTACTTTGATGTGTTTATTGAATAAGAATTGCACACACGAACAAAGAATCGAAGCGTACGGACACGCGTTCAAGCAACAGGTAATACAATAAGTCAGACGAAGGCCTGATCAAATGTCAAACAAAAGGTTACAAAATTATATAAAGCATGCTTGTAGCATAATACATACTCCGATTCAATCTTTTATACACGACCTAATTATCAATTACAAAAAACGAACAGGCTTACGTAAGATGTTAGCAAATCGAAAAAGTATAGACCTAATAAAATGGAAAGGATGGTCGCCGGTCACAAAACAGGGAAAATACACAATAAACGAACACAAATCTTACATTTTCTGTATACGCACGCGGTCAAACGGACAAAAAAATTACAATCAGATGACGGTTTGCAAGACTTCAAATTTAAATACGTACCTGTGATTTACGATTTAATGAAGCACGTTCACCTCAAACTATGGCTTTGTTTTAGTAAAGTCAACGGCTCCCGATCAAACCGTACGGTTAATCTGAAAATAGAAACGAACCTTTATTAATGTACCGCCCTGTGAATCATAAGACGCGTCAACTATCCCAACGTATTTATACCCAGGACGAAGGGAAGTGTACAAAAAAAGGAAAACCGAAAACAATATTAAACGATCGTAAACAACACGAATAGTGCTATAACACAATAACTGATACGCACCGAATGTTACAATCACTATTGTTGTCCACAAACGCACGTGAATTTGAAAAAATAACGCACTAGATATTTCGAAGTAAAACTAGTTTATATTGTCCGATCGCATTACAAAGCGCGGCAAGCGTCCGTCCTCGACAGCGTTCCGCGCGAGACTGGCGCGAGTGTAGCGCCCTCTCGTCCGCCCCGGCGTTCACAAGTGTGCGTGTTCCATACTTGTAGGGGTGTACCCTGCGCCCCGTATACAATTTTATTTATTTTCAAATACAGGGTGAATGAGGAGATTGTATTTATCAAATATAAAAGGTAAACTGTGCTTTATAGTACACTTGTAATGGAAGATTTGGACAAGGATATTATTCGAGTGAGGCGTCGTTTCTTTGTAAACGGCCGTGAACCGACAAGTCAGCGGCGGTCATTGCCACGGGCATTGGGTATAAAAATACGTCACCGCATCTTTTACGTTCTATTATCCATATAAAATACGTTTTTTTCTCATTGAAACACGTTTCGCAGGCGGCGGTTATACTTGTTAAATATAATTTAATATTAAATTTACTTCACAATGCTTCGAGATAAAAGCAATGAACTTTTAATATAAGACAAATAAACTTGTCACTAAGTAGTTATTTACGTAGATGCCGCTATATACACATGCGGAAATGTTTACGGCATTGTATATTAAATGCTAGGTATATTCCATAGCGTGAATACATCGTTGAGTAGTAAACAGACTTTGTTTTAATTAACAAAATTTCATCTATTACAATTGTTCAAATTAATTTTATTAAACTTGATGTGATAATTAGAGAATTTAGTCACGACCGTGAACCACAAGTGTAGGCAGAGATAGAGATTTTCGGATAATACATTTATAAGTCTGACATATGTCGGTATAAAGTAGATTTAGTACAACGAAAACAGCTTCAGAATATCTCATTTAGTATTTGTTGAAAGACAAAGTAACTCCTCGACATACATTAATTGACTACTTAGAGACGGTTAATTGGGACCACATATTTAGTCCTGCGAGGACTATTTCCAAACGAAAATAAATGTGCACAGCAAAATGTTAGACCGTATTTCCACTAGCACGATTAGCCGCGAGACTGGTTGCACGTGACGTGACGGTACTAACGTCTATTTCTATGAGCAAAGTAATGTACAATTTCAAATAGACCGGCTACACTTCCAGACTCCCTCGGCTATTTGCTTGGTGGAATCGGGGTTTTAAGATCGTTTATTTCGAGTGCCACAGAGCGGTTGGCTGCATGAGTTCAAAGAATTCCATACAAATATGAATTTAGGGTGACCATGGTAAAAGACTATATTGGAAAGACCCGATTGTTTTACATTTTAACAACAGGCTTAATCTTCGTAATAATACAATTTTAAGATTATGCAATCTTGTAAGAGATTTTCAAATGCCACCAAATATCTTTTAATTTTGTTTTAACATACTTATGATTTCTACTTTTAATTTCGTATCCGTTTCACCGTAATATTACAAATAATTATGTGCTTTTTTTTTTCAATCAATAAATTATTAAATTCAAACAAGAACTTTACATGAAATGTCCCCTTTTATTAAAATGTTGGTGACACTATTGCCTTATTTACAGAGAATCGCAAATTACGTTGAAAATTGGATAAAGTCGACATTTCTTGAAAATGTGAAATTATTTTTAATATTTATTGACATTGCCTTGATTCTACGATTGTATTTAGTCTATTTTTATTTCTTTATTTAATGTAAAAATTGGCAAACTTTCCAAGGACAAGGTCACCTTAAGGGACATTTTCAATGTCTTTTTCTTGAATAACTAATTTATTATAAAGATTTATAACCAGTCAAATTTGGTGGCTCATTATTGAAATTTATGGTCCTGTGAAATGTCAAAAGGTATATGCCAGCAACAAAGAAGGGTGGGCAGAGATAGTTTTAACAACATTATTTCTATTTATATATGTGTTTAGCTATATGAAAATTTTGATTGAAGAATCTTACTAATATTATAAATGCGAAAGTTTCGATGGATGGATGGATGTTTGTTAGAGTTTGTAGTCTAAACGGCTGATTGGATCTCGAAGAAATATGGCATAGATATAGGACATAGTGTGGAAGAACACATAGAATTCTATTTATTTTGTTTTTTTTTAATTCTACGCAAACGGAGTCACGGGCGAAAGCTAAATTAAAAAAATTGTAATTAAAAGGTGCAAACATTTTATAAAATAAAAACTTAATTTGCTTTGAACTCTAGCAAGTTAGGCATGCAACGTTTTTCGTGGAAACTAAGTAATTATTATTCCATACATCAAATATAATTATGTTTCAACTGCTTTTTGAAAGTATACTTTAACAAATTAAAAAAACAAAATTAAATTTTAAAACAAAAGCTTCAAATTCTTAGAATATAACCTTCGTGGTGCAATAAACCCGAAAATAATTATCATAAGGTCTTATAATATTATTATAATACTAGCTGTTGCCTGGGACTTTGTCCATGTTATCATTATAGATATTTGAAAAGCCTGACACATATGACAACATTATCTTCTGGTTTACTTCAACTGCATAGTTAAATTTTTGCCAACATCTGTACAGTTACATACGCACGATTTTAACTGTTAGTAGGTAGGTATTTTTTTGTTTTTATCATTTGTTATTTAAAACCTTTAACAATAAAAAAAACTTTAAAAAATGTGTTTTTCAAGTAACATTTTGAAATCGTTTTAGCGAATGCAGTTTATAGTGTACTAGTTGTTGCTCGCGTCTTCGTCTGCGCCGAAATGAACTGTAATGATTATAGCCTATGTTAGTCATAACGTAGCTATTTATTAGTGAAAAATTTTAGAGATCGGCCCAGTAGTTTTTGAGGTATTTCAATACATACAAAAATACAAATCTTTCCTCTTTATAATAATAGTATTGATATATAGTGTTAATAATAGTTTAGGCTTATCTTCTGTATCAATAAGTCTGAAAAAAACTGCAGTACCGATAACCAAGGTCCAAGCAACATTGAATACCTTCCCTAACTTTTTCCGTGCTACGAAGAATTCCAATATTCCATTGGAATCTATTGCGGGTGCAAATTCGTGGCCGACACTTGAGCGGTGCCGCATTCAGAAATATTAATTTCGACGCTTTATCTGCCGTCTGAATAGAGAATCATGTCTAATGAAAAATTTTAAGTGCTGTCTAATAAGTGAGATGAAAGTTATAACATCGTAATTGTTCTGTGAGTGTTTTTATTATTATGTGTGGGTAAAAATTATTATTTTATTTTTTTATAAATTGTTTAGAAGACGACAAATGTCTGTAATTTACGAGGTTCTTCCTGCATACTTAGTTAAGTTTAACATTAATATGAATCTTCGCCTACGAACGTCCAGTAAATTATGTACATGTGAAAATTTAAAAAATCTAAAATCACATTGGTACATGACGGGATTAGAATCCAAGACCTGTAGATTGCAAGTCAAGTGCTTACACCACTGAGTCACCTACGCGCTTTAATCGCCAATAAGCGCCAATAGTCTAATGGTTTGAGGTATGGATTACTGATCTTCCGGTCGAGGATTCGAATTATGCCATTCGACTATTGTCGTGAACCATATCCTAGCACAAGCCCTACAGCTTAGTTGGAATGTTTAAAGGAAATATAAGTAAATTAACAAAAATCTGCTGATATTAAAAAAAAATATTAATGTTAACCGCGATTTGCGTTTTACTTACCTTTGTTACTAAGCTGTCCTTTTTATAATCAAGATAAAAAATATGTCAATAGGTAACTTGAGATGAGTGTCACGTACAGTAATCAGTTCTGAGAAAATTCTAGGATACTAGTTTCACACGAAGGCAGAAAAGAGGCAGAACTAGGCCGTACAACACAACAGATATACTATCGAAAGATGCTTTAAAATAGCAGTACTGTATTTTCTACTGCTCTGCCTGATCTGTCCGCGTGTAAAAGTTTTGAGAGTAGTGATACACGTGTGTAGGAATGAGGTATTGCTTACGTTAGTAAAACCCTACGTGCTTACTAAGTGAAATATTAATACGATGATAAAACGTTTGCCAATTTACTATATAAATGTACTATAAATGTACTAGCTGTTAGTATGTAAATTTGTCTGCGAGTAACATAGACTATATTTTTTTAATTTCACGCGAGCAAAGTCGCGAATAACAGCTAGTTAGAGACATATCATTCATCAATAAGGACACATAACGCATATATCGATATCTTGGAACTTAAATTTTATATAATGCCAATTACCTAATAAAATTTCAATGAAATGGGTATGAAAAAAACGTTGACGACTGTACAAATCTGTTTAAAAAGTTAGATTACGTAATAATGTTATCAAAAATTCACAAAGAAAAAAGTACGAGAACTATATTTATTATATAATCTACTTATCAACAAAGTAAATACTAAGTCGTGGCAATTTCAGTAATAAGCCCTCTTCGAGATTACTCCCGATGTTTGTGAAAAACTCCTCAAGGAATACTAACTCCAATTTTATATCAAAGCCGGTTGATAAAGATTCCTTTTTTAAGCTAGCGAGATTTTCGTAATGGTAAGCGTCCGTTTTCTATATCATTTTTATTACGATCATAGTATCTTATTATTTAACATAGCTTTAAAATCGGCCCAGTAGTTTTTGAGTTATTTCATTACATAGAAAAATACAAATCTTTCCACTTTATATTAGTACTAGCTGTTCCCGTGCGACTTTGTCCGCATGAAATTATGAAAAATTTAATTTTATTGTTCACATTTGTGAAATTATCAATAGCAAGTGTCAAAATGATATGACAAAACTTTGAAATCTTGCTTCCTTGATGTTGGCAGCAACTTATGGTCTCCTTCCCACAGTAGGGTTTTTATTCAAAATATTTATCTCTAAGTTTAATGGCGTGAAAATATATAGCCTAAAGCGTGACGTAAGTAAAGGGCTTTTTATAAAAGAAAGAATTATTCAAAAATATGCTGTAATTGCTGACATCTTAGGCAACAAAGCAGTGTGTGTTTACGCTTTATTATAATAGTACAGATGTATAGCCTTTGTTTACATGAGGCCAATGGTATTAAACAAAGTTTGCGATATCAAACACATCTAGAAGTTCCAGAACTTTCGATGTTAAGACAAAACTTCCGAAGCTAAACATGCTAAAACACAATAGAATTTGAATCTATGTTTTCGATCAAAACAGAACTTTCAATAATCCAAAATTGATGAATACGGAAGTTGCCTCATTAGAAGGCATTTGTCGCGAACAACAAAGCTCTACAGATTTACACTAGAACGTAAGCGCGGAGTAAAGTTTTGTTTGTACATCAAATGACACTTCCAACTCGCTTTAATTAACTTTATGCAGCTTTAATTAAATGTCATTTGAATTATATTTTAAGCAATGTTATTAATTAAACAAAATAGAGTTTACTATTAAAATCGCTGATAGTTTAATCGTAAAAAATATTAAAAAAAAGTACTAAGTTCGACCGTATATATACTTTATGTTTATGATTGTTACTATTTTCTAAAAAAGTACTATTACTTGTTCTACTATATAAATGTAATGCTCTTTATGTACAGAGTAAGAATTCATTCCAATTAGTTTTGTAAAATATTTCCTTTTCACATTTCTAAAGCTGTACAAGCTGTTATCTTTTTGCTCGTTACGAGAAGAGATCTTTCATAAAACCGAAGCTTCGGAATTAACATCTTATTCCTGAAGTAGGCAAAAGAAATGCCTTTATCTAAGCTACTGGATGCTGTAAATCTCTCGCCGAGTCCCTAGGTAGACTCCGGATGTTATTTATGCGTGCGGTACGGAGCGTCACAGCGTAAATAAATTATATCCTTAGCTGTTATACTGCCAAAGTTGGCATTTAAATGTAGGTGAATAAAGTCTGTGGAAAAATAGAATTCTTAAGATAACTGCCAAAATATCAGACTTAAAATTCTGACACGAACCCCAAACACCGATAGCGTCTCTTAGAATGTGTTGGAAGCAAAGCATTTAAAAAAATATATAGACGAGGCATACTGAATCATTTTACATGTTCTTTCTCTGAAAAGTACTGTTCTAAATCAGTTTTAGAAGGTACTAAATTAAACAATTAATTTTAATATAATTCATGAGATTATGTAAAAAATGTCTTAAGTGAAGTGTCAACTATGCCTCCTCTATGTATTCTTTGAATCTACATGGTAGCATGTCAAAGAATTTCACCGATGCGTAAGAACTACTTTGAAATAATTTTAGGATTATATCTTTTGATATTTTATCTGTAAACAGATTTCCTTTTCATACATATGGATGCGGGCAACCCGAAGGCAGACGTCGAAATTTGGAATTTGTGAATTTAAATTTAGGCCTCTCGGAGCGAAGTGAAGGGTTCGTCTGTAATCTGCATAACATGGAATATTCCAAGGTACGATTAATTTCGACTTGCCTCCATAACGAGACGTTGATTGTTATTTGTATATTTAGAAATTGATTTGGGTCCTCAATTTTTATACAATCTAACCTAACACATTTCCTTACCTAACCTAACATAATTTATACTTAATAAACGTTAACAATGATGGCAATGTAACCGTGGGTTTACACTGCCAGGGGGATTTCATAGTTATAAATGCAAAAGTTTAGATGGACGTTTGTTAGTGTTTGTAGCCTAAACTGCTGTACGGATCTCAATGAAATTCGACATAGATGTAGAGGATAATCCGTAAGAACACATACGTAATTTACTTTTGTTGTTTTTCCCACGAGGACAAAACCATAGCTAGTTATTAAAGTGTTAATTAAAATCTGAAATCAATCAATTCCACAGACTAAACAGTCACCAGACTAGACTAGCACCAAGCTATACCTATGGTATCGTTTAATATAATTACTCGACCGTGCTCCCCTACCCAGACTGGAGGG
>NW_013526359.1:5928343-5967984 GCF_000836215.1 Papilio polytes
TACATAGAGGAAGGGACTGTTGCTATGAAGCGTTACGCTTTATGCATCTGTATGCATATCGAGTTATCCTTTATTACATTTTAGTGATGTGTTTTGTATCGTATCCTTAAATATTAATTTTTATGTTTAAACAATTTAACTTTTTTATTCAAATTATTTGAAAGTTACTAACGTTAATGTTTTCATCAATACCAATGTCTTATCAAATATTATAAATATCTTAGAAGGTTAAATGTAAAAATATAAGTAAATAGAGCAACTAACTTTTTAGTTTTAAAGCGCTCATACCTTTGATAAAACTATCACATAACAGTTGTGCGATTGTCGATTGTTTCGCAGCCAACTCAAATGTTTAGTTGCACAAATAAAAATTGCGTAGTGTGCATTCAATATAAGTTTATATAAGTTCATAGGAATCAAAGCGAGACTAAACAGTTGTCTAAACGATAGTTTAATCAAAGGTGTGGCGCGCTCTTAAAGTCTACTACAGATATACATTTAAATATTACTTCTTACTAATATAATAAATGCGAAAGTTTAGATGGATGGATGGATGGATGGATGGATGTTTGTTATAAATTGTAGCTTATACGGATAAAATAAACGGATTTTGATGAAATTTGGTACAGATATGGAGGATAGTCTGGAAGAACACATAGGCTACTTTTGTTTTTTTAATTCGACGCGGGCGGAGTCGCGGGCCAAAGCTAGTAAGAAATAAATATAATGTAAACTATCCATTAGCATTTATTTATGAATCATTTGATCATGTGTGCATTTATCTTAAATCAAACATTAAAATAATATTAGAGATAATTTCATTCTCCGAAATGTACCTGCCTTGAATGCCGATGACTCAGTATGAAAAAATGTTTTAAAAGGTATTCTCGGTCAGACATCGAACCGACCACCCCATATCACATACCACCATTAACATAATTGACAGTACAAATGTGTTAGTATAATCAAGACTAGCTGTACCTCGTAACTTCGTCCGCGTGAAATTTAAAAATAAAAGAAAATGTTATTCACAGATAAATTAGATATTTATTAGATCTAAAATATTTTCTTTGAGAATTCTCATTGACTTCCGCTCTCAACAATTATCGTAAATAGTTCAACACTAAGCTCCCTTAGTATTCACTTAACGTCTTTGAGTGCAGCTGTAAGGTGACAGAAATATTTGAATACTGTACCTAATTTCAAAATGTTATCAAATACCTTAAGATTCAAATACATTACGCTTTGTAATACATTAAAGTTACCTTTTATATCTTAACTTATGTTATTTCAATGAAATTCCTTTCAATGAACGTTCTATTGTTCTTAGAAATAACGATTTTACGTAATTAATAACATTTAGCAATCGGAACGTCTCAGCTGTTCGTGTTTAATATAATATTGTTACAAAACATGTGTTATGTTTATACACATATCGAACATCTGTTCGTCCTGCGGTGTGTTTACTTCACCGCTGTGATTGTGCTAGTGATTGTTGTCATCGATTGTCGATAGTCGATGTTTTTTGACAGTCAAATCTTTTGTAAACATTAAATCTTTGAATTGCTTACTATACGTACTAAAAAGGCACTAAATTGCTATAAGATATACGTTGCATCGTCACTCAATTTATATCCACTAGATAATGTAGACCTATTGCTATTTAAATTGTGACAAGTCTTTCAAAAACTTGTCATATTTAGAAAAGTTCTTCAAATACCACTTATGTTTCTCAGTAATAATTTATCAATAACTAGATTGTCGCTTATATGAAATTATTGAATCCTTAACTATCTCTTTTCTTTCCTCCTCGTATAAGTTTAAATATGGCAAGATAATTTTTATATTAAAAAGCTAAAATTAATTTATAGCCAAAGTGATATTATCTAGAAACGACGTCCCACAGCGTGACATACTTCATGTGGTTTAATTAAACCGAACAAACATTATTCAGGGCTGACACGTTGCCAATTTATCGATAAACAACGCTCATCCCTAGAAGTATCGATATAACTGAATGCTGAAACCCCCTTCACTTAACGTCTGGCAACTAAACAATACCCCCATTATCGAACTACCCGCATAAAAATATAAATATCACCCGCTTAGAATCAGCCCATAGATAGATGTTTATAGTTAAGAAGCGTATCCTTGTTTACGCCAACGTAGTAAAACGAAGGAAGTAATAAATATAAAAATCTCTTTATTTATTTTATAAGGAAGGATGACAACTATTTCTTTATTCCAGGAATCTGTGTGGGAGAAAATACTACGTATTGCCAGTAACAAAATTAGTAACAAAGTTATTAAATACTTTAACCATAAATGTATCTCACGAGTGTTCCAATTTAAGATGAATATGTATATTACAATGAGAACCCATTTCTGTTTATTAATTAAAATTTCTATGTATTGTGATTTATTTAATTAAACGCATAGATTTTAGGAACTACCAATCATTTTATGCTGAAGTTGGCTCCTTAACATGCTAAATTGCGTACCGGACAAACCCGCAGGGCGCAGATAACTTTTCTTGACAATCAAAACATTCAAAGGAAAGGACGTACAAAAAGAAATACGAAATACACTGAATGGTCTACAAATTCGTTTTTGCGTATGTCTAATTTCTCTTCAACACGGACGTAGGGCATGCGGGCAATATATTCTCTGGTACGTATGTTGAAAGTACAGTCACGTTCATTGCCGGTACCCCATCTTTGAAGCAATAACCATTTGAATAGATTTGTACGCCTTTTAGTAACAATTATTCTTTGCTAAACATCGTAAAAGTCAGGGATGAAGTGCACAGTTATCTACTAATTGTATTGAAATAACTCAAAAACTACTAAGTCTATTTAAAAAATTCTTTCACCATTAGAAAGATAACTTATTTGTTAGTAATATAGACTTTATTTTTTTATTTTTAATTTCACGCGGACTAAGTCGCGAGCTAATAGCTAATTTTTATACGATCAAAACATCATAAATAATTGCTTATTTGTAAGATGTGTTTATGGTGTAAAGCATTTTTATAACTGGTATACTGCAAAAGAAGCCGACTGTACATACCGGACGAAATGTCCGTACGTTCCTACGTACCGGTTGAAATGTCCGTACATTCGGTCCGGACGTGACGCAGCGAACACGGCTGCACATGCATCGACACGCGTCGAGCTGGAACGAAAAGCGTGCGCCGGATATTTCCTTTTTTAAATTTCCCAGTACTCGTTTTTGATGTTTTTTAAAAGTGGAGCAAACAAGTAAACGCCTTACCAAAGGTACTTGATCTATGCATATCAACAAAAGTTTAAAAAATAGATTTTATTTCAATAAATATTTTGTTAATTAAGCTGATATTGATTGTTCCTACGTAAACTATCGTAAGGCATAATTTGAGATTTACATCTTGTTTTCTGTTTTTTAAATTAATTTCATAAATACTAATTTCTAAGTATAAAATGTAACATTAAAAATAACTGCAGATTTTGGTTGTCTATAGTAAGTCTATGATTGATGCTTTGTTATTAATCGTACTAATGGTTAAAGTATTGTCTTTAAGGGACCATGTCATCATGTTTATCAATGTTTACACACACAGAGTCGTTTAATGATACACTAACGGTAGATTTAAGTATAAGATACACTAGCCGTTCCCCTGCGACTTCATCCGCATAAAATTATAAAAAATATTTCATTGTTTACATGCGTTAAATTATCAATTGCAAATGTCATAATGACATGACGATGACAAACCATGACAACCTTGCTTCCTTGATATTGGCAGCAACTTATGGTCTCTTTCCTACATGTGGGTTTTTATCTAAAACATTTACCCCCTAAGTTTAAGGGCGTGGAAATATATAGCCTAAAGCGTGACGTTAGTGTAGGGTTTTTATTAAAAAAGAATTATTTAAAAATACGCTGTAATTGCTGACATCTTAGGCAACAAAGAAGTGTGTGTTTACGCTTTATTATAATAGTATAGATTTAAAAGCAGTATATTGAGAGAAACAATATCTAACACCTAATATATATCAAAGCGAATATGTCTCCAAAATCGATTTACGAGGTAACAAGTTTCCTGAGGCTGGTTCGTTAACTGGGGTAATGGTGTATGTATGATTTAGTCTTTAGTCGGTTATTACAGTTGTCTCAGGAGGTCTCGATTGAAATTATAAAGGACACAGGAAGGTGCGTTACGTACGAGCGACCCCGCAATTAATGAGAACGGCCGCGGTTGGGCGCCCCTGGCTTAACCGGTCATACGTACTAACTATCGTGGATAAGAATTTATAACAAAGTGGAGCCAAACTTTAAAACGATAATGTGATATATGGATTAGATTTTGGATAATCGCCAATTAGATTAGCTACGAGTATAAGACATATTGTATATATCTCGAAGATTACACTGCTCTGCCCCCAGAAAACATAACATCAATCTTAAAATCGTAAGGTAATTGAAAAAAAAAAATGTTTCTCTTTATTATTTAAAAAAAATAGGTATTCAATTTATATCTAAGTATAATTTAATTTCTCTACTGATGTAAAATCCTTACTAAGTTAACCATCGTATTATGATAAAAAGAATGAGATTATATAGCAAAGTTTTAACGTGATAAAACACTGAATAAACCTATACATTTTTAAATTTCAGTCTTATCCACACTAAACTAGTATTATCTGTAGTAGTAGAAACAGTCGGCTCAAGTTCAATGCTACGCGTTCATTACTCGTTTGAAGGATGCCCCCTGTGCTGTGACTTGACCCCGAATTGAACCCTATTTTAATTGTTATAAGAGCCAATTCACATCCATTAGCAGACTAATGAGTGGGTGAATCATTACGTTTGAACTGCCGATAGTAAAATGTGAAATTACAACGGTTCTAACTTAAGCTGAATTTTCTTTTCATCAGAAAAGTAAAACAAACGGCTTTTATTTTAGAATCTAATGAGATAGAGAAATTTGAAGCCTATTTGGCATATGTAACGTTTTAATAAAATCCAGTAGGTAACCAAAATAATCTGCTTTAATTTATTCTTAATCTAATTTAATTTATTCAAGTCGTTTGTCCTATTTTCACATGTCTTTATTGTCACCCTAACCAATAAAAAGGGGTCAGGACACACGATTAATGTGTAGCCGAATTTTCCGATCTTCTGCTCGACAATGCATTTGTTGCGGTTTTCATTTTAAGCCTGAACACAATTCAACGAGAAACGACTAACCGTAACTTTGTGTGAAATGTTTAAAACGAACACAAATACCTTGTTTTTTTTTAAAGTTATTTGTAAAGACAATTAACCGTTACATGTGGCCATTGTTTATTATTAATTACAGTTAAGTTCTTTGCAATCTTTACGATAATTATCATTTAAAATTAATATTTATTTTTAAAACATGTCTCTTATATTTCTTTGTCGAAAATATCACAAAATAAAATTAGATTCAAGTAAAAGTATTACAAAACCGTCAAGATGTTCACTTCTTCGAAGATTTAAACCGTATATTTTTTAAATAAGCGTTCTAAATATAAAATAATTTAAAACAATTCTTTATTAACTGCCAGCGCCAGAGCTGCGAGGTAAAAAAAAAGAAAAAGCGCCTCATTATCATTTTGTTAGATGCCCGAGAAACAAAGTGGAGACAAACTGGGAAAAAATAAAATTAAACACAAAGAAATATTTTATCTGTGCCATTGCGTTAGGGCGACTGCAATATTTAAATGAGTAGGAAATGTCCTTGTTTTTGTTTCATAAACAGGAGCGTTGCAGGAAAATATTGCAAACGCGATAATACAAAGTAAACAGGATTATCTTATACAGTTTTTTTTTCTAAAGAGAATTCTCGGTTTACAGTGTTACAAGTATAAAATTTTACATTTTATATGAACATTGACATTTAAGTTTTTTAAACTACAATGATGTAAATGAGGTTTGAGCGATAAAGGGTCCTTTTAGTGGAAAAATTAAAGGCCTGCAAATGTATTTACAAGAAATATTAAATTCGAAATAGAAAATGCTAATAATTATTCCAAATTTCTAACAGACTTTATGGAAATAGTACTATTAAAGTTCTCTAATTTTATTGTGTTATCTGCATTTTTATACTGAATAAAATACTTTTAAACAAAGTTGTTGGTTAATTATTGTTCTCTTCTTTTACTGTTTTGAAAAACTTCTTCCCTTCTTGACATTGCCACTACATTTTCAATCCACTACTTTGAATTTATATTTGATTTATATAAACATTCTTACGAAACTCACCCTCAATAGTTGTGAATTCCTAATAATTCTCTGAAATTACCTGAAACAATAAAAAACATAAATATTGTTATAATGAATTAAAAAAAACAGAAAATCAGTTTCTCCCAAATTAAATTAAAAACTACAAGTACTTGACACTGGCCCAATCCGCTGAGGAAGAGCCATAAACAAGAAATAGATAGATAGAAAAATAAAAAATAAGAAAAAAATAAGATTTTTCAATTGGAAATATCAAGTACTTTGGATTAAATAATAATTAAAAAAATATTGCTAAAGTTAAGGATTTAAATATTACACAATACATGATAATTAAATATTCAAAGATGCAAACATAATCCATCATGTTGCTTGCATTTCCGAGCACGCCCTGCAATGGTTGTGCAAATTCAAAGTGCTCTCTACATTTTCAAAAGTTGAATCTTAGCTTGCAAACTTGCATTAGCCTAACCGACCAAAGAGATTGCTGCTTATAGGGTGGAGCCCAAGTGTCAGCGGAAAAAGATTACTGTGAAATTGTTCGAAAAATATGATTTTAAAGGAAACATTAATGCATACACCACAAGACTGAAATCTTTCATGCTCTAAATTTAAATTAATTAAAAAAAAAAACTATACTTAGAGTTTCTTAAAGGATTCTGAATTGCTTTATCACTTCACCTCTGTGTTTGAATCGACTATGACTACGTAATTGGGAACCTGTAAGTGAGGTCGGTCGTGTGCCCACGCTAGTTTAGTTCATCGTATCCTTGGCGTATGTCAAAATGGACGGTATTATGCAACATTGCAACCATACCTTCGAATGAATCATTCAAAGAGCGTAATGTATAAGAATATTCGAAACTCCGACGGAGGTTTCACCGGGAGCGGATCCATCAGAACGGGGCCACAAAGGGTGAGGTAGTTACAGTCGCTGCGGACAACAAATGAAATTTGTTTTAGCGCAAGGCATCACGTTTGAGACTGGATGCGATGTTTTGTGCATTGAATTTATAAAACTGTACATTTCTGGTGTATATTTTACTTTATTATCTTATCTATCATACTTTAAAACAAAATGCGAAAGTTTAAATGGATGAATGTTTGTTAGAGTTTGTAGGCTAAACGGCTGAACGGATTTCGATGAAATTTATAGATGTACAGGATAGTCTGGAAGAACACAGGCTATTCACTTTTGTTTTTTTTATTCCACGCGGACGGAGTCGCGGAAAAGATTTGTATTTTTGTATGTAATGAAATAACTCAAAAGGTACTGATTTTAAAATACTTTACCGTTAGAAAGGTAATTTATCTGTGAGTAACATAGGCTACATTTTTCTACTTTTCTCTCATTTTCACGCCGACGAAGTAACACAATTATTAATATTATAAATGAAAATGTTTAATTTGGATTTTGGTATCACGGAATAATTTGCCATTTTTAGGCGTTATGTTATCATTGTAGATATTTCGCGGGCGATAGCTACATTTCGGTATTAAAACTCAAAATTTTCAGGAAAACTTTGAGTTATGTTTCAAGTTAATATGCTCAATAAGTCGTCAATTAGAATAAAATTCTAGTCACTTTTGAGACAAACTTTTCGCTTCGCTTTCGTTGTGTGCTACATGCTTTAAGGGTCGTTTCATTTCGTCTACGGAACTTAAACGACCCGAATTCCCTGCAACTCATTAAGAGACGGCGTCGCTTAATTTTCTGTTAAAATTTGCGAAAAAACGTTAATGAATATTTAACACTGTGATAATTTAAAACTATATCACACAGTATATTAATACGCTACTTGTTTTTGGAATAGTCTTTTAATAAAAATTACAGCTTCTTTATCCGAGATACAAGATTGGTTTTTTGTGCGGCCCAGACCTTGGAGCCGTATCCTATTTGTAATCTATGCAGTCATAGGTTCATCTCTAAGACCTTATCCACGCGTGGAATCGCAGCACAAGTTTTTATTTCACGGCCGGCTGACTGTCAATCCTACTTGGGAGACATCTATACTATTATAATAAAGCGTAAACACACACTTCTTTGTTGCCTAAGATGTCAGCAATTATAGCGTCTCCTCCTCCATCGATTAAGGGAAAGCAACGCATCCGCTATTGCGAATGTCTATGGGCAGCGGTCGCTTCGTCATTTTGGCGGATTCAGGTGGCCGCTTGCTCGTTTGCCACCTCATAATATAAAAAAAAGAACCAACTCTGTTTGTATATCAAATACGCTCCCATAATAGTGTTATTTATTAATATAAGCAGTACTATTGGTAAATCATAAACTGTACCAATATTTTATGATTCAAACACGTGTTTAAACAAATATTTATTTAACCATACCAAATACAAACAAGTACCACTTGGTATATTTAACGGTTAATAAATTTAACACTTGACTGTCGAAACATATGTACAAATTAATAAAAAAACATAAGCAATGATGCCGTTGTCCCTTTCAGAGAGGTTTATGACAATAGATTTTGTGAATTGAAAATTTATGTTAAGAACACGCGCGCACCTTTGACTTAATGATCGCACAACTGTGTATGAGGTGCGCACACTACTCGATTTTTAGTTGTGCAACTAAACAGTTGAATGGGCTGCAAAACAACCGACAATCGCACAACAAAGTTGTGCGTCCGCTTTAAACGTCAATCGTGTAATAGTTGCAATAAATGTACATCTAAATGAAAAAGCTCCAGAAATGTTGTTTACATAAAAACCAAAACGAACAAATGAATAAAAGAAATGGGCGTTGGGTCAATTAATATCCGGTGAATCCTTGCTCGTTTGCTTCCTTGTTTTATTTTAAAAAAAAAACTAGCCACATTTGTCTAGATAAATTCCATACTATATCACACGTATGAACGTAGGTAATCGAAACTAAGACATCACAGGCATCTAATTTCCCATTAAGTTGGCGAAGTTGCTTAGTACTTGGGAATTCCGAAGTATTTCAATTAAGCGACATGAGCGCCCCTTCCATGGCACGGGAAGAACGCGCACTAATGATCTACCAAAATATAGGAACCCTCATTCTTAGAAGATTCAAAAGCTAGGACTTATAAATATATCTAGTAAAGTTATATCATTGTGAACATGTAAGGTCCATGATGTAGACCATAGTTAACATTTTAAGATTTAAATAAGCTGCCAATGTTATTTTGTTTCATACAGTAAAGTTAGGTAAGGCGTCCACATGCGCATTTTCATCGCAAGACAAATAAACGCTAGTGAGTACATAGCTTTATTCAACAAGAAGTCTTTACTGTTAAGAATTTTAAAAAGATGTACGGTACATAAGAGAGCTTGCATTCAATCCTATTTGATGGATATAGAAATATTTCTAACCATATTCTGACTTAACTATTCCATATACGGACATTCCTTTAGTATTAAATTCTAGAAACAAAAATGATATTACAATCTTTTCGACATCTGCAGCAATTTTGAAATCTATTCTATATTGAATAAGATTCAATTTTCATCGGCTCCGAATTCAGATTATTCAATTTATATCATTGTAATCCAAACTTGACAGATCTCGAGCGTGGATAGTCTCCAGTATAAATAAGACTGAAAGTATGAGATAAACTAAAATGTAATATTGCATTTCAAATCATATGTCTTTAGTGATAAAGTTTATAATACATTGTTCGTTTGTTTGAAAACTTTTTTACAAAGATCAAAAAGTATTTCCAAGTTCTTTCGTAACTCGGTAAAGGTCAAACCTATCTCATCTCAAAGAAATCTTGTATGTATATTGTATTATAGGTTATAATGAATTATTTTTTGTTTCGCATATTATCAAAAATATGCAGAGAGTGACTGAGATAGAAGATATAAGATGGTTAAAGAAGTGAAAGCTCGATAGTATACTCGTTTACAGGACTAGGATCCAAATATCTTAACATTTTTTTGGATTTTCTTAAATGCAATTTAACAATGTTATCGTCTTATTTCTCTTAACTTTTATTAGTACTATGTTTAAAATTCTCTCTCCAATACAACTTTGTTAACCTTACAATTTATTTAATAAGATAATTTTTATTACTTTCATCTAATCTGATTTTTTATAAAACGAATCGTTCGAGACGATTCCACATTTAATCAATCTCATTCCAGTTCGAATTCTAATGACAATCGACTTTATTATCTGCACAGTATTGAAACGCTTTACTTATTATCTACAGAACGTTCAGGCGCCTCAGTTTTATGCGAACACTTAAACTGAGGACTTTTCTTAAATGGCATCTGATTATTCTCGTTGGAATTTTAATCTGGTACTTTCTGAAAAAAGATTTAGGGCCTGTCCCACCACTGGCTGATAGAGGTTTAGATAGCTTAAAAGTGTCACTGTCAGATAAAGTACCAAAATCCGATATTTCCGTCACATGTTTTATAAGTTGGATTGTTATCTGACAGTTTACAAGAATTTGGTAGGTCGTTCTCTTGTTTTTTAAATTCTTTGTATCCTATTTTTTACTAATTAATGTTTTGTGAATAGGTAAACTCATTTGAGGTCTAGGCATCGACTAGTTTGACCTGACAGACCTATGTCAGGATAGTTTGCGGTTGCGTCCCTACTCACGCAAGTACATTAAAGTCAGTTTTGCCCTTTTTAAATTAATAATGAAATTACATCGTTAGCAAAAGGTTAGTCTTATATGGACATAAGGAGAGGTGATCAGATAAACAAGAGAATGAGATTGAATGATGGTTACAAACGTAGAGGAAACTAAAAGTATAGATGGATTGTTTAAAAAGAGATCTATCTAAGATGGGACTGAATTCACACGTGCCGACCTTCCGAAGGTAAAAGGGCTAATAATAAACATTATTAGTAAAATAACACCTTTAACTTTGTAGTTCCTGATAAAACAATATATCAACCTTTTTACAGACGCTATCAGAACATCTAAGCCATCTAACACGACCTCCATTTATCGCGCCGGCTGAAAATATTTTCGTAAAATTTCCAGATTTTTTTCCCTCGTCGCTACAAATTCGTCCGGTAAACAGAGTCGGGAAAATTGACTGCGTCAATTTATTCAGTTCGCTCTGTTCGGGAATATTTCAAGACTACCCTATTGGGAATTTATTATTTCATAAAACTAACTATCACCAACATAACTATACTTCTATACTATTATAATAAAGCTTAAACACACACTTCTTTGTTGCCTGAGATACCAGCAATTACAGCATATTTTTGAATAATTCTTTTTTAGTAAAAAGCCTTACACTTACGTCACGCTTTAGGCTATATATTTTCACGCCATTAAACTTAGAGGGTAAATATTTTGGATAAAAACCCTAATGTGGGAAAGAGACCATACGATACGAGCTGCCAACATCAAGAAGCAAGGTTGCCATAGTAAGGTAATTGGTATTTTGACATATGCAATTTACAATATAACAAATGTAAACAATGAAATAAAGTTTCTATAATTTCATGCGGATGAAGCCGCACGGGAACAGCTAGTTTGTAATAATTTACAATATACTCGTATTGTCGCTACATATTACCGTAAGGTAAAACTTAACTTTGTCTATTAAAATTCAGTTATTAAAAAAAGCAAGACAACGGTTTCTATTTTGAAAACCTTAGTAACTGTCCCACCAAATTGTAAATTGTCTGATTACAATCCAACGTGTAAAATAAATGATGCAAATATTTGCGTTTGCAGGATTTTGTTACCTTATCTGTTAAGCTATCTGAGCCTCTATCAGCCAGTGGTGAGACAGGCCCTTATCCTTTAAAACAGCTGAATTATTAAAATAATTTATAATACGAACAACTAACAAAATCTCAATATGTGTAGTTCCATTAATGTGAGTTTCAATTGTTTATAGTTTCAGTTATTTCGATGATCTTGGTTTATATATTTCAAAGTTTTTGTTACAAAATTTGTAACTTCATGTACAAAGTAAAGTTACATGACTCTTCCAAGCTGTGTAGAACTTTACCGGGAAAAGTCGGGAAAAGGGTAGAGAGGGATTTGTTAGCCTCGGGCTGACGTGTGCAACTTCTACTTGCGTTAACTTTTAGAACACTGTTAGTAGAACTAACTAGTAATCAATAAACAATATTTCATTTATGATATAGTAGCTGTTTCTCGCAACTTAGGCCGCGTGAAATTATAATAATAATAAAAAACATAGCCTATGTTACTCACAGACTAAAGACCTTTCTAATGATAAAAGAATTTTTGAAAACGGCCCAGTAGTTTTTGAGTTATTTCAATACATACAAAAATACAAATCTTCCCTCTTTATAATATTAGTATAGATTGGCAAACAGTTATACAATCGGTGAAACTTTAAGCTTCAGTTATTCATAATATAAAGGGCAGATACTCTTGAAAATAATACGCTTCTGTCAGTCGGAAAAAATCATCTAATTACGTACTTTAAATCTTACGTTTGGATAGATAATTGCATCATCATCTTCAGCCTTTACCTGCCCACTGTTGGACATAGGTCTTCCCAAATACAAGATAACTGTATAGATGTTTGTTGATAAGTCATTTTAAAAGGCTAAACGGCTTTAGATAAAATTAAAAATTGAGCTAGATGTAAGCTAGCCACAGTTACAATATATACAAACTACAATATAAGAATAATAGCCATTCTTTTAAGTCATAAACCAATCATGCACTTTGAACTTTAAAACGATACTTTTTCAATTCCTATTTCCAGATAACAATTGTAATGTAAAAAGACAAATAGTAGAGCACAAACAAAAACAAAACAATTGAATTTCGTTCAACAGATAAAAATAACAAAGCGAACACACCTGCGAGAATAATCACAAACAATAAAGTACAGTCAAAGCAAAAATAACAGATACTGAATGACAAATGCACGGTGTATTGGCTCGGAAATGTGCCCGATAGGTTAATGTGAAAAATTGCTTTGTACTGCCACTTTATAGATTTTACCGCTAAAATGTTTCTAAAGTAATAAATTCGTAAGAAAATTAATATTTATGTAACTGAAAAAGAATTATAGTTACTTAATTAAATTTATATTACGAACCTAACGACTAGAAAGGACCTTATCAAAATAATGCTATTATTTTTTTAATTAGAGAACGCTTTTAACGTCATAATGTTTTTGTACATATATTCTGGCAGTAAAAACTTTACAAGAGGAGCAGAAAAAA
The DNA here is from genome assembly GCF_000836215.1 of Papilio polytes. NCBI lineage: Eukaryota > Metazoa > Arthropoda > Insecta > Lepidoptera > Papilionidae > Papilio > Papilio polytes. The sequence continues at coordinate 5,941,761 of NW_013526359.1, forward strand.
CGACCATATCTTACTAATATTGTAAATGCGAAAGTTTAGATGGATGGATGGATATTACAGTGCAGCCTAAACTGCTGTATTGATCTCGATGCAATTTGGGATAGATGTAGAACATAGCCTAGAACACATAAGCTACTAAGTCATTTATTTAAATTCTTCGTAGTCAGAGTCACGGGCAAAAGCTAGTATAAAATAAATGTAAAACAACGGAGTTCATTGGTCGTATATAACACGGACATTTTAAGGAATTTTTAGAGCAGTACGCGCGGGTCATAATGAAGTTTTGCATGGAGTGTGAGATGAATGGATGTAATTTAGGTCTTGCCTCTACGAAGAGTTAATTTATAGTAAATTTAGAAAACAAGGTACAGCCGTGACTAACAAAATTACTTTTAAACTTCAGAAAGGTGAGTTTAAACAGTTTATTCTTTAAAAATATTCTGCAACTAGGGATTACCCCGGTTTCGCTTAGGTATATATTTATTTTAAACGCTTAATAAATAACATAGAATGCAGCCTAGATGATACACAAAAATCCACTGGTAAAAGAAGTTTTGCAATTGATTCAAGAGTTTTTTTTTTAAATACAAAAGTACAGATTTCCCCTATTTATGATAATACTACGTATAGATTGATCTTCTATATCTATACTCGTATATCTATAGAGATATAATAAAACTGGAGTGTCTGTAATATGAAAAGAAAAATTCCAGATTTTGGAAAGTTGATGCATTTGCGTTGCTAATAACGAATTTCATTAAAAAAAATTGTCTGTCTGTCAACAAGTCGCATTTGTTCCGGGTAATCTCCGAAATGGCGGGGCGATTTCGACCGGCCTTTTACTTAAGGGTAGCTACCCTTATCAGCTGATATAGACGGGCATATTATAGGCTACATTTTTATCTTAATGTTGTGTGGACGAAGTCGCGGGCAACAGCTAGTTCTATATAAAGATAAAAAGTTAATTTCTTCAAATTAATCTAACGTCTCCTCTACATATATTTAATTCTGCATGAACGGAAACCAAGTTACTTTCTTCAAGAAATATCGTGCATTCGATACCGTCAATTAATGTTGCGGAGCAAGTTAAGTTGCAATAAGTTAGTTAACTTAGTGAAAATTTACCACCGGATATATCTTACTAAAGTTAACAAGTTCATCGATTGCTCTATACAGAGCACTTTTTTAATTAAGTACATAGATCAAACAGTACTAGAAGTGGCTATTGAAAAAGTTGATATTTTTTTTAATTCCGGTTAAAATAAATGTTCAGTGCGTTTTATGTTGAGTGTTTGTAGAAGTAATCGTTTAATGGAACTTGACCAGATTGAAGTATATTTTTTTAAAAACTTTTTTTTAATATATACCTTACCAACTCAAATATAAGTATTGGTTTTACGGAGTGGTTTAAGCTGAAATATTGCTATTAAAAATGTTTACTATATGACTATAACCGTAAGTTTTCATTGCCGAGACACTTGTACGAGACATATTGTTATCTCTCTCAGATTTGATTAAAAAACAGTGAGAAACACATTTTGTAAATGTTTCGGCAGTGTGAGAAATGTTACGACTTAAAAATGTGTTGTGCATTGACTTCGACATATGGAAACAGACCAAATCAATTAACTCTAATACAATACCTGGAAGCACACTCGATATTTGGCTCAACATAGCGCATACTAATTACTCCATCTTTATGGAGAATTAAAGTTTCTAGATGTGACAGAAAATCTTTAATTTATTAATAGAAATGTACAAAAGCCGCAAATATAGATAAAGACTATCTAACGCAACTTACTTATTTCTTTTAGAATTTTCCTTGATTTCTTTTTCGTTATTTAATGTGACACTTCCTGTTTGCTTACATCTTTGTTCTTACGTAATAAGCAAGAGCACGGCTGCGACGGGAATATTAGTAAAATTAACCATGGCTATATTATATGGGTGATATTAAATATTACCAGGTTCACTGCAACGTCAGTGCACACCGTCGCGGGACCGGTGGAAAAATTAGGGGCAATTTCCACCGCGTTTTCATTTCAACGCTGATTTATGCGCTTAATTTAGACATTGCATCCTATTTGTCGCTCTCTCGCTGATGTACATTTTGCAAAGGCGAGATTTATAATGAAGTTCTTATTAAAGTTAGTTATTTTTATTTTGTGTTGTTAAATTTTCGATAGCAGTTTTAATGTTTGGTAGACATTTTGTTACACAAAGAATATTTTAAGATTTCATTTTATTTATTTCTTCTCATAGTACACAATAATATTTAAAAGGCCTTTCAAAACCCACCTTCTATTACATTCATTTATATCTTTATAATTATAAAACTCTTACTAGAATAGTTCATAAAGCTTTAAATAATTAAAAAATAGATTAAACCCTCTCAGTGATACTACTAAAAAAAGCGGTCACAAGGTAATGAAATTTCGTCACTAGTTAGTGCCCGAAATTTGAGCGCCCTCGCTCGGCCAGCCGCCCGGGGATTACTGCAGCATTAACTCAGTTCACTTACCTGAGATGCTAGGGTTGTTACTAATGACCCAGAGACCCTGTAAATAATTATTGAAAAGGAAATAAATAAATCCGGATTAAAAGCAGTAAAACAATTAAAAATTGGTCAAAGAGTTAAGGGAAAATGCTTACTAATTTATAATAAACGATTACTAGAATTACGTGGCATTACTATTTTTCTGAGTAGGAGTGAACGTGGATAGCCTAATGTTATTTTATCCGACACCCACAGACGCAACGTCAAGGGAAGCGCGGCTTTTTCGGCAATTTTTACGACGTTAAACTATAACTTGCCAGCCCTAGCAGTCTCGTATATTATCCGGGAATTTCCACACGTTACTCTCTACTCGGATTTAAGTTAAATTGAGTGTTTTGCATTTTTTTTTCGCAACTGTGCTCTGCCGGCGACGAATTCCCGACTAACTTTTTACTCGGGACTGTTTTTTGATGAAGGCTCATTCCACCAATTAAACGGCTAAAGCGAAGTCACTTCGTAAATACGGAATGCCCGCTCATGCGAGTTCCGCCGAAAGTCTTTAACGCCTTTGATGCTCTTTGTTGATTGCTCTTTATTCTATTGTAAAAGGATATAGCGATTCGATTCAATTACATTTGTACGATGGAATTTAACAACATTGATTGGATATTGAGGAAACAAAAAACGGAATATGAAGTAATTAGAGGATTACTTAGCAAAACTTTAACTGTACATTTCGGATGACAATTTTGCCTACATACGCACTGTTTTACACTTACATTATATGCCGGTCGGTGCCGTCACCGGAAAAAAAAAGACGTGAGTTATAGTCGTAAAATAATTAGTTGTTTTACACTTGTTTGTTTTTAAACGGGTAACAAAGTTTTCGCTTCACTTTCCACTAATATTATAAATGCGAAAGTTTAGATGGATGGATGTTTGTTAGAGTTTGTAACTTAAACTGCTGAACGGATCTCGATAAAATTTGACATAGATTAGAGGACATTCTGGAAGAAAATATAGGGCATTTTTTTATATTTCCACGCAGACGGTGTCATGAACGAAAGCTAGTATTATTATATTTGTATTAATTTATTTTGCTTAATGTTATCTCAATGAGTTTTTAATAATAATTAGATTATGTAACAATAAATTCTCCATTTCAAATGTCTTGAGAAAATTTTTCACATTTAGTTGATTCTACTGAACTTTTACATCGGAGCGGAGGAAAAAATAAGCCATTCGTTTGCAAAGAACTCGAACGATGAAATGAAGTTACGGGTCCTTTATGTTAATAGCAAGAAACTTGCGAACTCTGAAAAATAAATGCCTCTTTATTGTTATTGTAAAGGCAGTGCCATAGACTTAGGCACAATGTAGTCTTGATTTTAATTAAATCATTTTTATTATATGCCTATTTTATTTTATTCTATATTAGCTTTCGCCCGCGACTTCGTCCGCGTGGAATTTAAAAAAAATAACCAATCTATGTGTTCTCCCACACCATACTCTACATGTATGCCAAATTTCATCAAGATCCGTTTAGCCGTTTATGCTGCAAACTCTAACATCCATCCATCCATCTAAACTTTCGCATTTATAATATTAGTAAGAAGTGAGAGTAATAAGATTGGTTGAAAGATTGTAAGAAAATTACAAATAACTTTCAAATTAGATAGAACTTATATGAAATAAAATTAATGAAATTCTAACTAGACTAATTTACATGGCTGAAGTAATTAAAGTACGAAATATAAACCGGTAGGGTAATGGTAAATACAAATTAAAACCTTTATAGATTAACATAAGAATTATTCGTCAAAGTCGTTTAAGGATTACGTGATTTTAAAATAATCCCTTAGTATCAAAAACTCTCCATAAATAAACTGCAAAACTCAGAATAGTTTATTGGGAACATCAGCCCGTTAGATTTCTCATATTAATCTACACTAAGGGACACTCTTAGTTACCAATAGACGGCAATTATACATTGCATGTTTAGTTTTATCTATTACTGCATACTAAAAAAATAAATTTTCTCGTAAAAGAATTTCTCTAGCACAGCCTAACAATAACTCAAAGCGGGTTTTCGTGTATAAACCTCATTAACTAACTTCAAGTAGATCTAATTACTTTAATTAAGTACAATCAAAACTGACAAACGGGGGAATTATTTATATAATTCCGAGTATTTATTTCTTAATTTACATTAGACTTTAAACATATGAAAAAAAGGTAACATCATCATCACCAGCTCACTATACGTCCCCACCGAGGGCCTCGGAGCCTACCCTAAGTTAGGGTGACAAGGCCATAGTCAACCACGCTGGCCCACTGCGGGTAGACTTCACACATATTTTTGAATTTCTTCACCGATATGTACATCACGATGTTTACCTTCACCGTAAGAACATCATCCACTTGCCCTTATCCCTTACGGAGGGTCGGCACAGTATGTGCTGCCCTTCCATACATCTCTATCAGCCGTCATATCTGAATCCACTCCTTTCTTAAGCATATCCTCTTTCACACAATCCATCCATACTTTCTTCGGTCTTCCTCTTCCTTTGTAGCCATCCACATTCAATATTAACACTTTCTGGTTTATGTCCCCATCGTTCCTTCACCGTAAGAACGTCGGGTAAATTATCTACATACGAAATTCGAGAATATAAAATCATATTGGTACAGCGGGGTTCAAACCCAAGACCTTGTAGATTACAAGTCAACTGCTTAAATTGTTACATATATATGTACATAATTTAATATTTTGACTAATTGTTATTTTTCCAAATCCTAATAAAAGTAAATCATACTGAAACATTGTCTCACGAAACAATTAGTTTATTGTTATAAAATTTTACACGCGTATTTTTCGAACTAAAATGTTCTAAATGTTCTCTCTATATGCCTTTTATTTAACCTATCAATAAAAAAACAACGTTACTATTCGCAAAACCTACAAAACCTTTTTAAATCTGACGTGTAAATACATAGAAAATCTTTTCGGGGAACAAAAACCATTGGCGTTTGCGTTTTACGTGAAAACGTCGAATCTGTTATTTTATCTGTGCCTTCAATAAATATTTTTATAGAAATTTTGAAAATATTCTGTAATAAGTATTAAAAAAAATATTACGTGACCCAAATCTCGGCGATTTATGGATTTTGACCAAGGTCAGTACCGAACCGGCCGACTTTAGAGTTGTCAATTGATCGTGTAACTGAAGTACAGTTGTAGACAGTTTGAAATTATTTTGACTCCGTCTGCGTAGAATTAAAAAAAAAAACAAAAGTGAGTAGCCTATATGTTCTTCCAGACTATCCACTACATCTATGCCAAATTTCATCAAGATTGTTTCAACAGTTTAGACTACAAACTCTAACAAACATCTATCCATCCAAATAAACTTTCGCATTTATAATATTAGTAACATAAATTCTGTTTTTGTTTAAAATTAACCATTTTCATCATTAATTATCTCCGAATTTAAAAGTTAACTGTCAATCGATCTTTAATTTTTTTTATTCATTACTTAGCTATTACAAGAACATTAAGCAACACGTTACTTTACTTAATATATCTGTAATTTGTCATATAAGTAAACTTGTAACTAAGCTAAACTCCAATCCTAGTTTGAAGAAAATTGAAAAGACGTTCCGGATAGAACCGGTTAAATCCGGTTTAAACCAGATTCAACCAGTTGCTGCCGCATCGTGTAAGCTGCAGATTATTAGACTTATGTTCGTGTGCTTTAAAAGAATTACACACTCTAAATGTTCCCTACTTTATTACGTCACACTTTATTTAAATTTTAAATTAATGGTATAGGTACATGTATAAATATGTATCAAATTTATTTGACAAAAATGTAGACTTTTGTTAAAATCATTATTTATTTACTAAATTGCAAAACAAGTTGGGAAAAACATTCTTACAAATTAAGACTCCGGTGAAAATAAAAATGTTTCACACCGTTTGATTTCAAAGCAAAAACGCAAATGAAATAAAAACAGCGGTACACTTTACGGTTTCAGAACTGCATAATATATTTTTCACATTTCTTTCAAAGAAATGGGTTCAACAAAGTTAAGTTTTCATTTCTTTTGATTCGTCAAAAAGAACTTAAACAAAAATACGATCTTAAAAACACTGAAGTGAAAGTGTCGCCGTACATTGATAAATGATGTCACTTTATAATTTGCCCATTTTCAAGGTTCGGGGAACATTTCGAACAAATCCATTCACAAAATAAAATATTGCATTTCCACACTAACTGCCACCAGTTTCGTTGTCTTTCTTAGTGTAGATTTAGTATAAAAAAAAAGTAGATTTAGTTAAAGGACTCAAGGACAGGGACCATAACAATTTTTATAAGTCTCTTTAATAAAAATAATAAGATATGCAATCAACCTAATCTATACTTATATTATAAAGAGGAAAGATTTGAATTTTTGCTTGTATTGAAATAACTCAAAAACTACTGGGCCGATTTTAAAAATGCTTTCCTAGTTAGAAAGGTAATTTATCTGTAAGTAACGTAGGCTATATCTTTTACCTTCACGGGGGAGAAGTCGCGAGCAACAGTTAGTCTTTAAATAACTCTGGGTAAAAATAAAAAGAACAATATTCACGATTACACAGTAACATATTCAGTGGTCGAAAACAAGATAGCAACGGCTTTTTCAAGATGTTGAAAGAAATATTGCTAATGAGGGGAGAAAACCTCGGTCCTAAGTCTGCAAATGTCATTTGCAAATAAATGCAACTTTTCTTTAGCGCGCTACTTAAAAATGCCATAGAAACAAAATATTTTTTTATTGCTCGGAATTATTTATTTAAATTGGATGCATTGAATGCAAGTGTTGCCAATTTGAATGCAATCTAATTATGTTTTTGTTACTAATTTTTTTAGTAGATTTAGTTTTTGATAAGCAGACGCATTTTGTCACCTGTCACGGCTGTCAGTCTGCTGTTCCTTTGAAATCATTTATTATTTTATATCTTAAATACTATCACAAATGCCAGAGTTTACATGGATGAGTGGATGCTTGTTAGTTTGTAGCCTAAACGGCTGCACAGATCTCGTTGAAATTTGCCAAAGATGTAGAGGATAGTCTGGAAGAACACATAGGCTACTTACTTTTGTTTTTTAATTCCAAACGAAGTCGCGTGCTTTCGCTAGCTTAAACATATTTATAATTTATAGGGTTGATATGTAACTCTTATCGAGCCGTATTTAAATCGGATTCTCTACATGTTTGGTTTTTTAAACTTTCGTTTTTTTTTCCTATGATAGTATAAAAAAAGGTAAAATGCTCAATGTTTTATCAATACCGTTGCGAAATAAACCATAGTAATATTTAAATCTAATTATTAAAGAGCGCGCTTCAATAAATTTTCTTTTTGCCGCACAAAGCGCACCCTTTTACATTTAATTCCTTAATTAACCTCCGCATTCGTACGCTGTAAGGATATGAACACACTGGGGGAATTTATTCACTTTATTACAACTTATGTATAAATATAAAATTATTTTACTCATGGTTCTCAAACCTATACATTTTTTGTAGAACAAGATTAGGACTTTAAAAGCAATAATCGCACAATTGTTTAGTCTCGCTTTGGGTTCTGTAATCTTTAAATAGGTGCCTACATTATTTGATTTTTAGTTGTGCAACTAACAGTTGAATTGGGTGCGAAACAATCGACAATCGTACAGTCGTGCGATAGTTTAGTCAAAGGTGTGCGCCCGCTCTAATAACAGTTTAGTGACTTCCCTTACAAATCAGATAACATTTTCTACTGACATGTATTATGTGATATTGAAAAGTATTACCTTTTCTTTATTCACAATTATATAGTATTTTTCTTGATTTTGGGTAATATATGTATAAGTTTTCAAGTTGAAATTAATATTTTCCAAATCAAGTTTACTTGCACAAGACCTAATTTGATTTGAAAAGTCCAAATTTAATTAAGCAGAATTAAAAAAAAAAACCTTTATATTTAACTAATGCAAACATTCTCTTCAAACACTTTATATAAGATATTTTCTTTTTAACGAATAATTTTTCATTGTTTGAGAACCCTTTTCAGAATTATCATGAATGAAAGTCCAAGTTTAACATTTTTCAGACAATAAAAAGAGGAATTAGTGTTAATGATTTAACATAAGTTGGCCGGTAAAAAGTACGCTTTGGGGATGTACTTCATTTCTATTCATTAATGAACTCTACTGAAAAATCAATTTACTAATTATTACAATACATTTTAGTAAAAATCTGTTTTTCACGCTAACTTGATAGCAGTTACTAAATCCTTTAGTTTTTTCATATGGAAAATACAGCTCTACGATTGACAATAAATTGAAATTCGATTTTCTCATTCCTTGAGTAAATAATGACATAGAAAATAACATTTTAGGTAAGAAAGAAAAGAAAGAAAGACATCCTTTTAATTTAAGTACTAACTTTAAATGGTAGGATAGCTGAATGCCACAACAAGTTATTTCACGTTGGGTTCTTCCAAAAATTCCGTCCGCAAATTCCTCGGTTGAAATTCGCGCCTTAATCCGTAGAGTAATTACAACACGTAATATAACAATACGAAAGTGTTGGTGTACTGTGAAAAACGTACGTTTCAAAACTAGCAACCCTCCGTCATAATCAATCACACTTTACGATTGTTCATACGGTATTGTTTTTTTTCCCCAACAACGCGTGCATTTCGGACAAAAGATAGTTGAGATGAGTTATAAATTATGTAACGGAGTTCGTTTGGACACGTTGCGAGAGCGGGAAAATTTATTTTTCATAGAGATCGGGTTTTTTATATTGCTTTTGAACTTAAATATTGTGGAATGTAACTAAAATATAAAAGACTAGCTGTTCCCGTGCGACTCCATTCGCATGGAATTATAAAAACTTTATTTTATTGTTTACATTTGTCAAATTTTCAATTGAAAATGTCAAAATTACCGTTACATAATGTTGGCAGCTTGTAGTTTATGGTCCCTTTCGCACACGAAGGTTTTTTTCCTATTTATTTATCCCCAAGTTTAGCGTAAAAATATATAGCCTAAAGCATGTCGTAAATTTAGGGTTTTTTTTATTAGAGGAAGAATTATTTAAAAATATGCTGTGCTGATATCCTACGCGACCAAGTAATGTGTGTTTGCGCTTTATTATATTAGTATTTAAGTATAGATAGGGGAATAATAAGATCTGTGAACGACACTTAAATAATGAAACCATATTATGTTCACATAACCGAGCAAATCTGACGTCCTTTAAGGCAGGCTTTTTTCCTGTTTAGATTATATTTCGCTTCTTAATACATTGTCATCTAGCATTTTAAATTGGAATAAAACTTCACCACGTCGACTTCTAATTAACGAAGCCAGTCCTTTTTCAGTTACAAAGTTACGGTAAAAAACAAACATCACAACAACGGAATTCAAGTTTGCTGGGGCAGTGGCAACTTTTAAATTAAAAGTTCGTTTTGAATTCGGCTTTGTTGTAATTTACGCGAGGGAATCCTTCGGAACCTAAAGCCCGGTATACACTTGGCCAGTCCAGTTTGATAGTAGCCCTCAATCACTGGACTGGAATTCAACAAGCATGATGTGAAAACTAACTGTTGATAGAAGTCCATACAATGCATACTTGGCTTACTTTACTGTCTTACTGTATTGGCCAAGTATGCACCGCGCATTAGGTTGTATAATACGAAATTAAAAAGAACTACGGACAACCCAATGTTGCAATAGCTTTCTGAACTCTGAAACTGAATTGTGAAATTCTTTTATTGTTTTTCACTAAACTAAGTTTAATTTAATTACTTGAAATCGATTACGTAAACGTGGAAAGTTTGTAATTTGTTTTTAATTTGATGCAAAACTTACGTTAATTGTTAGGATTGCGACGTTGTTTTTTAATTAGGTGATATAAACACCAATAGACATTATTGCGTAAAATGTTTGTATTGCTTACAACATTTTTGAACTTATATACTGCTTACTGTAATAATTTCTTTCACAAATACCTGAAACAGAAGCATAAAATTAGTTAAAAAACTATGTAAGTAAAGTCAAGCTTAAGCCTTACTTAAGGTTAAGCCTATACAATTAACAAATCTGAGTGTCTGTATGTTATATCGAAAAAAACATATATACATGCATTATGCTTTCCTAACAAAAATGCGATTAATTAAATTTTTCCTGTCTGTCCGCAAGCGTGTGTTTCGGGTAATCTCCGGTTGGGGCGATTCCCTGGAAAGTAGCTGATGATGATGCAGGAACATTATTGGCTACTTTTTTAAAAATGATTACAAAGTCACGGGCAACCGCTAGTTGCCTATCCTTCTATTCTAATGTATATTGTACAAGATGAGAACACATTAAATATGTACAACCATGACCACAAGTCCATACAAGTTTCTGTTCATATTTCAAATGCAATGAGCAAAACTTGTCAGCGCCGGCGAGGGTTGGTCTGCAGGTGTTTTGCAATCTGTATTCATGAGGATTCCGGTACAAACAAAAACTGTTCGCTCTACAACAGCTCTCGATCTCAACAACGTACTATTATTTGTTGGTTTTTAAATTATGACATAATTAGGTTTTTATTCGTAGTTAGCAAACGAACTCTTTTATGTGAGTCTCTTCTGCCGTCAATTAAGGGTAGGCCACGCATCTGAAATTGCGGATGTCTGTGGGCAGGCGATCGCTTTGCCGGCGAATTCAGATGGCTGGAGATATAAAAAAACAAGCCATGGGTCGGTTATAAAAATAAATTATTGGCTAAAAATAAATTATTACTTAAAAAAAATAGTTCCTTGTTAAAAACTGCTTCGACTGACGTGTATTTATAATAAAATAACCTTGGCTATGGCAACATCTATTTATAAAACTTTTCCCCAACCTACTCAACACTTTATTACACTCATCAAAGTAACAAAACTCGTTGATTTCCAAGTAAATTAAAAACAAAAAACCGAGAACATCCGGTAATTGCGCAAAGGGTGAGGAAAATTTATCAAGAATATTAACACCGCAAAAATACAACCGAAAAAGGTCGAAAGAGAACAAATGGCTCGGAGTGGGAAATAATTAGTTCTTCGAACGAAATGCGCGGGAGAAATCCAAGATGGCCGCCAGTGATAATTCGTAAACAATATCCCTGCGTAACGTCGCCACCTAAATATGAAATGCGATGTGACAGTAAGCGGGATAGAAAGTGACAAATCTTTGGGGAGACGATGTATTATTTTTGCTTTAAGATGACAGATGAGACAAATTCTATTATTACCTGATAGGGCAATTTATTTAACAATGAAATGTTAATGTACATAACTGTTATGTACACAACAGTAAGTGGTGACTTCAAAGCCCAGAACACTGGTTCAGTTTCATATCTACATAACTTCATATCTACACAATTAAGGGAGGTTTCCGAAGTAAAGTTACGATTATAAATCTGCACTAAATATTATAAGGAGAAAATAATTGTATTTTTGTATGTATTTACGAGTAATTCGCGCAAAAGCTACTGAGCCGAGTGAAAAAATACTTTATCATTAGAACATAGGCCACATTTTTTTATTTTTCACTCGGACGAAGTTTTTACATATGTTGATTAATTCTTCAATATTAAGACATCATTATTTTGTTCAATATTCAAAATATAACGCAAATAGTAGTCAATTTCATACATTTCGTATACCGTGTGCAGGATTTGTCAATGTTTAACGATTTATTTGTGTAAACCGATGACTTCAAAGGAGAGTGTTATCAGGGTAAATATTCGCATATACGAGTATCAGGAAATACGCACATATCGATGTTCGAATCGAAAACAAATATTTACAAACTTATGAGGACAATTTAAAACAAACTATTTAAAAATCGTTTTAACCTGAAAAATTTTTTCTTCGAGTCAAATATAAAAACAAAGACAATTCACCCATGCGCTTTAATGTCTGTAAGGGTTGGCTTCCATTGTCTAAAGTGTTATTTCAGTTATTTCAAATATAATGAGAGATATAACCACATGGAAGTCTACGGCTATTGAAGACGTATACCAACTAAGGATATACTAAAACGCAATACCATTTCCGTCAACACTTAAATAAACCTGTCACATTACCCGGCAGTAGTGACCACAAGCAATTATGCCCTTTATGTTCATATACATAATGAATAAAATGTTATGCGTGTATTAATAATATTCATGACTATTATGGGACGGCAGCTGGCATTGGTTTGATGGTCCCAGTTGCCAAATACGGGTGTACAACGCCTTTTAATAGTGGTAAAGACATTATAAACATTAACCTTATCTATGGAACGCTCTTTGTTTTATATTGATCATTTTTAACGCCATATATTCTAATAAAGGACATAGTTAATTAATCTCTTAGAACAAGCGTTCACATGAACCGTGGGGTAACGCGCGACAATGTAAACCATAAATGGTTGCGACTTTACTTGATATTACACCGCGCAATGTGTTCTTAGCCTTATGGTCTAGGATATTCTTCTCCAGAAGATAATTCTCTTATTTCTAAAGAATCTTCGTCCAGTGTACAACAAAGGATATGAACAAGTTTACTGTGCGAGTATGTCAAAATACACGAGAGCATTAAATATAAGAGTTAGTAGGCCTTTTCTAAACTAGCGAGTACTATATTTAAACCACTTAACCACAACATCAGGAGGGATGGTGGTCGAGCGCTCGATCATTAAGAGATCTGAATGTAATAGACATTTTAAAATTAATCATAATTTAATTGCTATTTTATACAGAACCAAATTAGATTGTCATCATGTTCCATATCTTATCTTACTCCAAATAACTCTATCATCTCAGTCATCAGTTCCTTCTTGATCATGTCACCTTTCACGCAATCTATCCTTCTCTTACTTGGTCTACCTCTACCGGTGTACCTCCATAATCATAACTAACGTCCTTCTTGAAACATCCGATTCATTCTTTTTCATAATATGCCCCAAACTGGAACAAATAGGTATTTAATAATTATACTAATTCCCTTTCAATCCCACACTTGTAAGTAAACAGCTACGTAAAGTGCTTTGGTTAACCACCGTTACCTACTTAGAATTAGTTTGTACGTATTTGTTTAACAAATAAATAGAATTATTTCTATTAAAACATAATTATCTTAAAATGCTACTTGCAATACCGTTTTCATTTATTCATTTTAAAAAATGTTTAAAACTGGGGTAGGCTGAAACCATGTATTTCTATTTGATGCACTCCTATCACTTCGTCCACATTTATGAATCTACGCATGCTTGTTGGTGGCGTTTCTTGAATTTCTTATTAATTTAATTGACATACGAGTAGTCTGTTGAGGACGACTCCTTCTAACCTCTAATTTAAAAATTTTCAATGTCACCTTACATCATAACGCAAAATTATATTGCCTTTTGAAGGTTTATTATCGTTTGTTGAATTTTGAACATCTTTTCATTTCCCATTCGCGGTGCTAACGCGACAGTTACGCAAGCCTTAAAAACCGACTTGACCGCCGTCTCAAGGTCGCGGTAATAGGGTCATAAAAGCGAAAGTGCCTCGCTTCGTATCGGGGGCGGGGACAAGAAAGTGTGCGTAAGGCCAATAGCACAAGGTCCCGTATTGTAAACAAATTGGACACGATTCGAGAATACGGTTCCGCTTTAGGAATAGTGAATTACATGTGTTTGATACACGATTTTGTTGCTAGCTGTTACTCGCGACTTCGTCCCCGTGACATAGAAAAAAAAACCAATGTTACTCACTGTTAACGTAGCTATTTAATGGTGAATGAATTGAAATCGGCCCAGTAATTTTTGAGTTGTTACATACAAAAATACAAGTATTTCCTAGTTATAATCTTACTAATATTATAAATGCGAAAGTTTGGATGGATGTTTGTTAGAGTTTGTAGCCTAAACAGCTGAACGGATCTCGATGAAATTTGACACAGATGTAGAATACAGTTTGGAAAAACACATAGGCTACATACTTTTCTTTTATTAATTCCACGCGGACGGAGTTGTGGGCGAAAGCTAGTATTAGTATAGAAGTGTAAATATGAATAGACACAAAAGTATCTTGTGAAAAAACGATAATTTTTGATTGTCTTGATGAATTTTGTTTATGTGAAAGGTTATATAAAATTGTGTTCAATTCGATAGACATTAAATGTCAAAATATGATTTCATTAATTCCAGATAATGGATTGTGTGCAATGTATCCGAACTTGGGCGTTGTTCTGTCCTATTTCGATGATGGACGACTGTTTGTTGAAGATGAATTGATCGAATTCCATTTGAGTTTTTAATTTCGTTTTATTTACACACGATTTTCGATTTTAGTAATTCATATAGCAACAAAATATTATTCTGTTAATATATAAATTAAGTTTAACAGTACACACAAAATTAAAACACAATGTTTTAGGAAATCTAGATTAACGCTTATAAAAACATTATTACTTTAATAAATAATTCGTATTAATTCGTATTCTCAAATAATTAATTAACTTGTAATCCACTATCGTGTCTAAACTTCTCAAGCACCGACACGCAATGTTATCCGTATGGTAGAACGTAATGCTTGTTTCACACGAGGGTAGAAAATTAAGACAAGACCTGTTGATAGTAAGGTTGACACTTACTGTCAACTGTCAAAACAATACAGACTCCGTACATAATAGATTCGATTAGCAATATCGCTATAGAATAATGTAAACATTAACTAATATATCTAAAGATTTTTTACTGTATCCATTTTGGACTGCCATATTACTGATGGACTATAGTTCTTTACGCTAGTGATATTTATATCGAAATATTGTCGGTATTTGTCAATTATGTCACGGTAGTCGATAACAATAATATCAACTACTTTTCCACGAGGGCTACTCAACGTATACGTTAAAACAAAAGCATACCTGACTGTTCTGTACTCGTGTAACATAAGCCAATATAGACAGAGAATTCCCGGAGCGAAATCTGGCTTTAATATTGAATATAAACTCATGATATTATCGCTCGAACTTCGACTATGAATAACGGGGACCTGTAACTTGAGCTAAGAGCCCCGGTCGTTCGCGATTTGGATTTATCAACGTTAGGGCTGCGCTTGATTGCGTAAGTTTCCGTTTTACCCCTTACTAGGGCAAGCCCTTATTTAAAGCTGGGTATACACTGTTAAGTTTCTCTCGGTATATACTGTGAAGTTTTTATAAATTATTGGTTGTACAATTTAAACATGTACAGGAAACTGTAGAAAAGAAACACCGTCATATCAAATACTAGGATAAGAAAAAGTTTAGCATGGTATGGACATATGTGGAGAAATGATGACAAAAACGCATTAAAATTTAATATGGATGGCTACAAAATTTGAGGTGGAGTAGACCAAAGAAAGTATGGATGGATTGTGTGAAAGAGGGTATGCATAAGAAGGGAGTGAATTCAGATGTGACGGCTGATAGAGAAGTATAGCAGAGCAGTTAAAACTACGTCAACCCTCAGGATAAGGAGATGATGGTGACTTAGTTATCAAAATAGTTAACAGATAATATTTAAAATGTGTCCATGTAAACTTACCCTTAACGCGTAATGAAGACGTATAATTATTATTTAGATAAGGCAACGGCGTATCTTAATAACTAAGTTGTCATCGTAACTTGCTAAGCACTAGTCTTAGTAAACTAAGCAGTTAGATCGTAATGACATAGGTCATAAATAACAGCATACCCATATCACGCGAAGTAGATAACTGTTTATTAAATAACTATAAAAATATTTTATCTATGAATGAAATATACGGAACAGCAAGTCTATAAAAAAGTTAATGAATAATAAACTCTATTAGTTATATAAATATTCAAGACATTTATTTTTCTTTTTTTATAAAAAGTAAGTATTATTTGAAGATTAAACAGTTTAGATACTAGAAAACGATTTTTTGTCATTATTTCGTAAATTTAAAAGTAATAATTGATCGATTCTCGTCTGTCCGAGTTACTGAAAGAAAAAAAACAAAAACCAATGTTTTGTAATAAAATCGGTATAGACAATGTCTTAATTTTATGTATTTTTAATGTGAAATTTAATTTGGCTTTCGTTTGTTTAGAATGTAAAATAAAAAATGGCAAAAGAAAGCGTGGAAGACCAATCAAAAGATGGGTAGATGAAATTAAGACAATAACGGGACACACTTGGACCAGGACAGCAACAGATAGAAGGGAATGAAGGAAGTTGGAAGAGGCCTATGTCGGTAACGGACAAACAGATAATAATTAATGACATATAATACTTGTAACTTAATAATTAAAATTAACATTGTAAAACTATCTGAATAAAGGCTATTATTATTATTATTATAATTACTTATAGAAAGTAAATAAATTGGACGTGTTTGAAAAGATTCTAGGCAAAGGATCAGGTTCAGGATAAGACCAGGATCTCGGCTGCCCTTTGAGCCGAAGGTAGGACGGCCTTAAGGCTGGACGATGAAGTGAAGGTTTACTTGGACAAGCACGATCTTCAGTAATTAAGACTAGACAGTTGAAACAATAAAGTCAATTTAGCATTCTACATACAAGAAAATAATTGTGAAAAGCGGATTTGCCGACAGTAAGAAATGAAACATCCACGTCAGATACAATCTCCGTAGAACAGGATACAAAAGACCTTGTTCTTTGGCCGGCACTTGGCGGCGAACGTTTCAAATAGCAAGGAACCAACAAGTGTGAGAAAATTTCAACTGACAACGAATACAATGAAAACTTAAAACTATACAGAGATGTTAGTGTGACCACGTTTTTAAAATATTTTGTTGTGTTATTGGAACGTAGGGTTAATAGTGATGTGTCCTGAAGCTATTTCAATAATTTATTGGTACAGTCTTCTTTCACATTATGACATCAATAGTACACCAATTATTATTTTTTTCTAAAATATAACTACCATTCGTTATTGGAGTGCGAGGGGATTTTACGACAGGACAGTACAGGACCTAAAAGTTGCCTAAACATCAACACTAAAGTTTAAAGTATTTTAAAAAAAATCTATAATTTGTGGAATTCTCAATATTACTATCCAACGTCATTATCAACTTGCCCTTATCCCTTACGGAGGGTCGGCACAGTATGCACTGCTCTTCCATACATCTCTATCAGCCTTCATATCTGAATACACTCCCTTGTTACAATATTACTATCCGCTGTATAAAACAGAGGTTTCGAGTTGTGTAAGCAATGAAATTCGCAATGTCATTTGTAACGTGGTTTACGTGACATTTGAAGTTAACCTCCATGACAAGCTCGTTTACTTCCCTGATTACTCCCGAACTTCATAATTAGACGAGGCGGGGGCTAATAAAATCTAATGAAGCGACCCCTAGCGGCAGTTAAAGACATCCGTGCTTACCCTATTTTGTTTCTTATTCTTGTCGTGACGCTGCTACGTGTTTGTCGATTTCTTAGTTAATATTAATACGAAAGGTAATGGACAGTCCAGTCTTAATATATTCTAGTACGTATTTATGATTTAGTGTAGGGATTGTTTTAATATATTTTTGTTTTAATGCCAACGTAAATTTACTCGAAAGACCTAAATTGTTAATTTTGGTGTAAATATACGCTTAAATTAGATTCATAACTATATAAATGGTTGTAGCTGTTAATATTTAGCTTGCTTATAGTCTACAAAGAAAAGAATGAACGAGAGGTAAGATAAGAGTGATCATCCAACGTTTATGCGTCGTGTGGTATAACTCTAAAATAAGGAAACATTTTAAATAAAAATTAGGAAAACATTATGTCTGTGAGTGTACTTTTAGTACAAATGCATACAAGAAGTAAATACTAGATAGAGGTCACGCTTCTACCACGTGTTCAGTATTGTACACTTGATGCAAATATTTACCACATAATGTCAGCCATATTCCAATGGAACAAAGTTCAATATTAAAAAAAATGTACCAAATAAAATTGTAATGAAGTCCGTATCGGTAGGTAAGGATAATAGGGGTGTTCTTCTTTTAGTGGTTACGTGGTATGCGTTTATAAAATTGTTTAGATATTCTGTGAAAGTTCCATGGAAATAAGATTGGAATTTGAATCTGGAACCTTTGTAATTAACTTGGTTGTTTTAAATACGTATAAAATTTGATTGTCTACAGGATGTTTTAATATTAACATTTTTTTAACTTTTTTACTGTGCATTGCAGAAATTTGTTAGAATGTAGTTATTTAATTTAAGTGATTTTCCATAGTCGGTCGTCTACGTTATATCCGGGGTCATTCACCCCGGTATTATCAGCGGATATCTATATAATAGTTAATCTAAGGCTTTGATTTAACAGCCCATTGTTTATACGTAAAGCAATTAAGGAGATCTTTTTTCTTGGGTCGGAAGTCATTGTTGTTTGTGACTTTTTTAAGAGTAATCTGATAGAATATTTCTTATTATAAAAATACATATGGCGGGGTGTGAGCGAGAAGGAAGTATACTAGAGAATAAGACGTGAGCTCCTGAGCCTCCTGAGGGAGCCCTCGAGCCTAGTTACTCATAAACGAGGTTTAGGCTAAGCGCCATCTGCGCTCGGCCACCTCAAGCCCGGTGAATCTGTAAATGCCTCTTCAAGGCAAACAGTGGCCATTCAGTCACAAAAAAAAAGATATGAGTCACCTCATCGATGGTTTAACGAACTTATTTCTAAGGTAGAACCCCTCTACTTTTATTTATTGTTGATTACAATTTCCAAGTATGAGAAAAACAAAACAAAAAAAGATTTATAGATTTTCTAAAATTAGCACTAATTTAATGTTAGTGAATTAATCAATATCATTATAGGATACATGTAATTAAAGAGAAAAATACAAAGCGATACGTCTATTCCCAGTAAAGTCGTACAAAGGAGTCTGGTATTAGGTTGCGTGCATTATGAAGCATACGTCTTACGCATATAAATGTTTTTGTAACAACCTTCGCCTTGTAACACGCGGTTTAGATAACGAAATAGATTGTAACACGTGGCTTAGATAATATATTGGATTGTAACACGTCTGTATAACCAAGTCTAATATCTATAAGGTTAAATTTTAATAAATTTTACTACGAAAGTAATGAGACAAAGGTTATTAAAGTGGTTAAGGAAGTAATTTGAACATTATCTTATGACTATAGTAGTCTTAAATATATAACGGTAAAAAGTAATGTAAACAAATAAAAAATATTAGTAAAAGAAAGTGCTAAAATAAAGAAAATAAAATTTTAACTGCTGACTTTTATCATGACCTGATTTTCTCCATTTTCCAAGCTGCCAGTACAAGCGTTAATCGTTTTACCGAATATCGACATCATCGAAGAGGCGCATAATCGTAACGGTAATGGAACGAAAAACGTCTAGCTCGATACTAAACGAATATCTAAATCGATTAAGATTCGCTGTACATTAATTTTTATGTACGTACTGAAATCACGCTTGAAATTCATATTGTAGATTAGAGATAGAACAAGCTGGTGCTAATTTAATAAGAATTTAAGGAAATAACAATTTTGCGACCAAAGACTATATACTTAATAGACTATAGACCCTAAGTCGTAATTGTTTAAAGGTGAGAAATTGTAATTACTTGCAGGTGACATCTAATAACACCTTAGAGTTTAGAATCACTTAAGAAACGGGCGTGTTCTTTCTTAAATGGTTGGAATCGTCTTTGCAGTTTCTCTGCGGATGTCTATGGGAATTGATGATTACTTAAAACATGGCGCTTAGCTACTTAATGGACCTCTTACAAATGAAAAAAGATGGTAAAAAACCTTTTATTTTGAAGAGTCATAAAATACGTAAACTTTAACACTAAGTCGATTTGGCTACCAAGCACTAAGTTATCACAGTATCAAGTAATAACTTAGTACATAATTTATGTAACATAAATAAGCTTAACCAATTTTAAAACATAATGGCGTTTCGACGTAAATGCCACGAACAAATTTATTACAGTGTCGCATAATTTCCTCACGTAGTATTAATAAATTAAGAAACCGTTTTCAACAATGTGCTGTAGCTAAATAACACTATCCAATTGTACAGCAGTTAGTGTCCACATACTATTAGTCCAAGGTTTAAATTCTAATAAAAAATATGTTACATTTAGATCTAATAATGAAGCTATGCAATTCCTATTTCATCGTAACAAATTACAATTTATAACCATAAATATGTTTAAACAACGAAATTATAAATATGAAAATTTACAATGTTTTACGACGGTTGAACCATTAACCGCGTTATGAAGTTTTCGAGCAAGCACACCTTTGACACATCTGTTTAGTCTCGCTTTGATTCCTATGAGTTTATATGGAGGTGCGCACACTACTCGATTTTTAGTTGTGCAACTGAACAGTTGAATTGACTGTAAAACAATCGACAATCCACAATTGTACAACAGTTCAATTGAATCGACACTTATTGAGCTAGCGCGCTCTATCCTTCGGCCGCGTCTTCACTTAGCTTAGGTAGTCGTGGTCAAGCGCTGGTTTATTTGTTTAAAAAAATAACAAACTGTTTATATGAAAACAAAAAAAGATATTGCTGACAGTTCTAATATACGACTCTATTTTGTAATCTCAAAAGTAAACCAAAACAATTGAAATTGTGTAATAATTTCCGCGCGCTTATATTTTTGTGTATGAAAAATATTTATTATAAATTCTTTGAACAATCAAACACTCTAAACTCACGTCACGTCAAATGGAAAAATTAAAAAGGTTTTTCCATACAACCAGTCATACGTCACGGCTTAATGTCGTAAATTTTAGCAGCAAAACTAAAAGCTGTCCAAAGTTACGCGGAATTTAAAATATTCAAATAGAAAACATGTCAATGTATAACACGATTGTGATGAGATTAATGTTTACGGCTTAAAATTAAAACCATTAAATTTTTTTCCTAAAATTTTTGATGTTTTTCGTTTAAGCAATACTCCAACAAGGGATGCTCCAAAAGATTGAAATCTATACTAATACAATAAAGCGTAAACACACACTTCTTTGTTGCCTAAGATGTCAGCAATTACAGCATATTTTTGGATAATCCTTTTTTTAATAAAAAGCCCTGCACTTAGGTCACACTTTAGGGTATATATTTTTACGCCATTAAACTTTAGGAGGTAAGTATTTTGGATAAAAACCCTAATGTGGGAAAGAGACCATAAGTCGCTGCCAACATCAAGGAAGCAAGAATGCCAAGGTTTGTCATGTCATTTTGACACTTGCTATTGATAATTTGACACATGTAAACAATAAAATAAAATTTTCATAATTTTATGCGGATGAAGTCGCACGGGAACAGGTAGTATATATATTGTTCTTATAAGATCAGGGGGCGGCAGTAGCCTCGCAACTTTAAGAGCCAAACTGAATATAGTTCTTAAAGCGACTTACGCCACCTTTGAAACCCTTGTAATCTTAAATTATTTAAACTTTCGTGACACATTTTATAATTAATTATTTACGGCTTACTCACGTATACTTTTCTTTTTCCGGTGACGGCACCAACCAATTTCAGACCCTGCGGGGGTCCTTCTTCAGGGCGAGGGTTAAGGATGTATCGCGGTCGTGTCGCGCGACGCGACCTTGTAATCTGGTTGCTACAGCTAGAACTTTATTTTTTTATTTACAACATTAACCATTTTAGTGATCAGTATTAAAATCGTAAAAGTTAACACTTAATAGTGCTATAAAATGTTTTACGATTTTATTTTTTATCTTAACGCTATTACGCCAATCAAGTTAAGTAAAGTTAGCACTTAACTGAATTAAGATAAATTAGGTCAAGTAAAAATAGCATGTCACTTAACATACTATGTACTTGTCCATTACTGAAAATATCCTTTGAAAAATTATAATAAAATCGCTTACTAGGTCTCTAGGTTATATACTAGTATTCGCTCCCGCGAATCCCCCCGCGTGGAATTAAAAAAAGAAACAAAAGCTAGTAGCGTATGCGTTCTTGAAGATTATGCTCTACATCTAAGTGAAATTTCTTCGAGATCTGTTAAGCCTTTTACGTAGAACTCTAACAAACATCCATTCTTACTTTCACATTTTTAATATTAGTAAGATTTTAAAACAATAAACCACTACTTTATTGTAATACACATACTTTTCAAGTCAATATGTCGCTATTAAAAATAAATATTAACATTGAACTTGTAAGGTCATAGTGTGACCTTGTTGATAAGAGAAGACATGCGGGCCGCTATCTAACCCCTATACCACATGTGCTTATTAAATGCACTAACATTTCATAGAATTACGGACACACACGCTTGTAGCTAGGAAATAGAAGCAGATACAGTCAGCTACATAAATTTCAGAACTTGCTTAATCCTTCGGTTTAAAAAAATATATGAGGACTTATCCGTCAAATTGC
This sequence comes from Papilio polytes, assembly GCF_000836215.1. NCBI lineage: Eukaryota > Metazoa > Arthropoda > Insecta > Lepidoptera > Papilionidae > Papilio > Papilio polytes. Next base: position 5,964,721 of record NW_013526359.1, read on the forward strand.
CAAATCGATACACCATGGTGAAGCATACTAGCACGCGTATACATGTTTTTGAAAGCCAAAGAATATATAATTTACAGTATCTTGGTAAATGAGTATATTAATGCAGCTGACTGTACTATATTTCTACCGTAATATTAAAAATAGTAATCGATATTGCAATTGGTTTTTTAATCTTTAATTACTGTCAAAGAATAAAAGATTAAAAAACAAATCAACCAAGTAGATAACCATAATCATATAACATACCAATCCCTATAGCAAACATTTTTTGTGACTTTGATGAGTTCCAGCACGAAAAACTTTTAAATTTATTACATCGTATTCGGTCCATTCCGTAGTCTTCCCGCGTCAGCCTCATAACGTGGCAACAAATCAAAACAACTGGGACTGCCCTAGTCCCGAAGATAACGTGGAGGTAAGTCAAGGGACTTATTCTTCTGGCGACTATCCCGTGGTACAAGTCAAAAGAGGAAATCAATTTCGTTATAATCAAATTATATGATAATAAATGGCTTTAGAATATCTACATTTTTTTATTATAAGTAGTTAACCGAGGCAATTTCAAGCTGTTCGTGTGCTGTGAGCAGCATATTTTTAAAGCTACAGAAATACCATTCTACACTGCTTAACGCTGCCGCTACAAGATTTATTGACTTGATACACGATAGCTCACATCGTTTTGTACTCCACTACACTATTATTAATAACTTAAGCGTATTACTTGCTTAAAGTAATTAAAAAAGAAAAAAAAACACGGGGAATAAAACAATGAAGATAATAATGATACGAATAAGTAAGAGGAATCAAACCGCTTACGCTTGTACCTTATAGCTTAGGTATGTTTTCTTTAGCTTATAATAGTTTACCCCGGCCCTTTGTCCGCTACTGGCGAAGAGTGAAATAAATAACACGAAGGTGAGAGCACAGAAGTGATGCGCAAAAGGTTTCTTTGGCTGTATTCTTTCTTTGATATTATACAAGATTTAACATCAAAAGATTTCCTTAGAAAATGATACAATTGTATGTTAAGAGTTGAAATTTTATAACAAATCTATGTTACATAATTTTTTATTTATTATTAATGTTTTAAATGCGAAAGTTTAGATGGATGTTTGTTAGAGTTTGTAGCCAAAACCGCTAAACGGATCTTGATAAAATTTGGCATAGACGTAGACGATAATTTATAACACATAGACTACTTACCTTTGTTGTTTTTTTTTAAATTCTAAGCTAGTAAAATAATCTTTACAGTTTCTGATGTATCCTGTTAGAAAAGTTTAATGAATATGGGTAATTTGTCCTACTTATCTCGCTAATGTGTTTATTTACCACGTAAATTCTGAATGGGTTTATGGTTCTTAATTAAATTTAGCTAAAAATACAGTTTGAAATAGCGCATAGACTACGTAAGTCGTCGATGCTTAAGGAGGCAGTAGATTAAAATATGACGGCTGATAATGTAAGGAAGTCCAGCACATGTTGTGCCGACCATCCGTAGGGACAAGTGAAGTTGATAATGCGTGAGCGACAGGCGTTATAATTTTAAATCACGTACTGTTTGGTGATGTAACTAGTACGTATACTGCTTAGTGCGTAGTGACGTCTCCTTGGTTATATCGACTATAAACTTTTATCACGGCATCGAGGCGAGACTTGCGTTATATTAAGCCATTCTGCGTCATTGATACAAAACTAACGTTCGATAATAGAAGGCTAACGTCATCAAAAGTGTAGTTTAAGTATTGGTTAGATAGTTGTGCTATAAAGGAACGATGGCATTATTATAGACTGGGTTTTATCGCAATTTCAAATGACCGTTAAACAAGAAATATCCTGTAAGATTTACTAAGACACGAAGTTGTGTAATGGGCGCTAAAGGATTTGCCGTAGATTTTTATGTATTTTTATATTGTTTTGTTTCAATGTTTTGCGTATGTTAAAAATTTAAAATTATACTATTATTTTCCACGAAACAAGGTTAACAATCTGTACAGGAAGTTTCTAACAAGCGCTATTTTAACGCGAGTTTATCTTAGAACGTTAATCTTATCCAAATTTCAACAATAACGATCTCCGCCTGCGAATAATATGTAAAAAACATTGGTGTACGACCTCGTCAGGGTCATGGCATAAGTAAAGGTCATTGCCCTCGCTATTGTAATAAACTAATTAATATGGCACAAGCAGAGTAAAGTTTAATGAACTTTGGAAAATTGGAAAATGTGTCTATATTTACGTCCTCATACTATGTTAGTGTCTATGAAACCTTCATTCAGATCAGGACTGTCCAAACCGTGGTTTGCTGGGTAAAAATATTGCGCCCCGCAGAATGTTAACAGACGGGCATATTATAAGCTTTTTTTTAGTTAAGCGCTGTCTAAATGGCGTAATAGGTGGTCCAAATTTGCGCTTACGAAGTTTGCGGGCGACAGCTCGTATACAATAATATTTTGCACTCCTCGAATGTGTTTAGTTATTTTTGTTGACTATGGGTTCCATCTATTTTGGCAGTCCTGATCTTTACGTAGCGTTTATGGCAAGGTTGCTTATTATACGGTTTATAAGTCAAGACTTAAGATTGAACAGTCAGGTGTATTAACCCCTCAACAATGTTTTAAACATCAACTATTCAGATACGCGTCAGTTCACAAACAATTCAAATAGACGGAAATACAAGGTCATTGACCTTGTGGAGGTCGTCATGACAGGCGTGTGCGAATCATTTGGAAAACTACGTGTCAAAGACTTTAAAGTTACGTAATTTGGTCACGTTGTGTTGAAGATTAATAACGCGACTAGTTTTGATTATGAGTGTAGATGGACAATATTTCTTTTAAATTACTTGTTTGCGTACTTTATGCCAGTAACATTTTCCCATCTCATTTCGTAGTTTTGTTGACACTTAGCGAGCGTTCGCACGGACGCGAAAACGCTAGGCGGTAACTATGTGTCAAAATAGAACGTATGGGATTGTATGAAGCTGTTCATACGGGGGCGTTTTTCTTCTCGGCGTATTTCTCTACGCGCTCTGTTCCATTTTGGACACTAGGCGTTAGCGTAAAAATAAAATGGAACGTATGGAACTTCATACAAGCGTTCGCACGGGCGTAGTGGAAATCGCGCGGTACGCTACACTACTTTCCAAAATTACTTGGACCATCCAATAATAAACGTTTAAAAAAGTCTGATTAAGTTGAACTGTTGTCTTTATAAAATGATTTTTTTTGGGAATTTCGTCAAAATGTAGATGGACAAATATTTTTG
>NW_013526359.1:5971775-5973321 GCF_000836215.1 Papilio polytes
TATTTAATTGTTAGATGGTGATTAATTTTCTCATTATATTCTGGTATTAGTTTTTTGACTGTTGCGTTATAATCTTTGGTGTTCCTTTAACATATTTTATAACAAGGTTCTGTTCACCCTCTTCTTGGCGTGTCAGAAGTTCCTCTTTAAGTTGCGACAGATGTTTACGCTGCTTATACGTCTGATCTGAGTATATTTTAAATTCGGATTGATTATTTTTATTACGAAGGATTTGTAGGGCGATATCTGCATTTTCAAAACATACTTTTAAAGGTCGTGGTTTCTGTGGGTTATATTTTCCAATCCTGAAGATCTTTATTGGCTGACAGCAGTTATCAACTATTTTATTAATTATTTTGTTTACTTCATTCTTATCGTACTCTAATCTATCACTTGAACTCTTCGACGAAGACTCCGGAAGATTAAAAATAATAATGTTTTTTTGTTTTGTAATTCGTTCCTGACATTCATAAATAATTTCATCATAAGAATTAGTAGATATATTGGAGTGACTAGGTGATAACGTAGATTGTAGACTTTTTATTTTTAATTCGTTTTTTTTACTTAGAAATTTTAAATTATCTATATCTTTTTTCATTGTTTCTTGGTCTTCTATAATCTTGTCTGTACATATTTTTATACCAGCCAATTGTTCTTTTATTTCGTTCATGTCTTGCCGTATACTAGCCATACCTTCATTTTGTATTGTAGAAAATTTTGTCAGAAAAGATCTCATTTCATTTTTAAGACTTTCAAATTCTTCCTTCATTTTCAGGTCAGACTCTGGTTCCTTACGCTTGCGAAACGTGATTTGCGGCTTATCCGTGGTCTTACTACCCTCACTAGATTTTGACAAGTCAGGTTGCGATCCGCCACTTTTGCTTGTAGATCCCAATAAACTCATTTTGTTGTTTGTATAATCAAATAAGCGCTTTATTACAATCTCGCTTGAATATAAATTAGTTTAACACTAGTTGAGGCGCAGCGATAAGCTATTCAATGCATTCTTTTGTTCATCGACGGCTGCAGTAATTACCACCTCGACGGCAAAAGGTCTTAAGTAAACACTCACCAAATTAGTCACTATAGTGCACACTTTAAGGTCGTTAAACTATGAATCTGTCGATTCCAACTTCTTTAAGAATAAAAATCGAAAATCGATAAGATTCATGACTGATTATACACAACCCACCCCTACTAAATTTCAAATAAATTGTCAAACTAATCCATTTTATTTAGACAAACTATAAATACTACCATACTCTTTACTGTGTTGACATGATAATGTCACATGTCAAAATTAAAAAAAAATGAATTAAAACGAAACCGAAATGTCACAACTTTTTAGATCGTATTTTCTTCTTTCTTATAACTTGGTGTGTGTTTTTGAACCCCTTACAATGATCCTCTCAATGTTATTTGGATATTTATCACGGACTCTGTCTTATATTCCTTACCTAACCTATGAATGTCATGATGGTAGCGTGACGTCATTGCGGTGTATATTGTGTACTTTTCATATCTTATTAAATTAAAAACACGAATT
>NW_013526359.1:5973536-5974186 GCF_000836215.1 Papilio polytes
CACTTGAAATGTTTTTCACATAAATCATTAACGCTGTCTATTGATAGATCCCCAAAATCGCGTCGCAATATAATTAACTATATTTTAATTTTTTTTTTTTTTTATTTCTCTTTTAACAATACAAAGACAATTAAATCTAGCTTAATCTAAAAAAACGCTAAATAAACCTCAATGGTATTAATTGCCAGTGGGTGTCACTAAACATATTTATATGTTTATTTAATTTTGTAATACTGTTTATTTTACAATAAAATAAAAATAAATAAAACACTATTTATTGACCAAAAGAAAATTAAAAGAACACAACTTACAATTATTAATGAAATAAAAATAAAGATACAAACTCTTGGTCAAAAGGAAAAGGCTCAGCTGATACGGCCTCCAGCTTGTCACTGAAGGCCGCGCTGGTTTTCAGCCTCCCCTAAACTACTATAACATGGTTCAGTTTATGATACAAGGGGCAGTTGAGATATAATATAAGCCATCATTGCACTTATGTGTGTGTGTTCTTTATAATAAAAGATGCAGCTTACAATTTTGTAAAATGTTTTATCAGATATCAATACAAGGTCACGACGCGGCATACTAAATTTGACAACTGATTTCGTACCTTCTAGAGAAAATACCAATGAAAACATGCCTAGTCTATA
>NW_013526359.1:5974346-6042807 GCF_000836215.1 Papilio polytes
ACGAACACCTATCTCGTGGGCGTAAAAAGTCTGCTGACCTTGAACTTTACCGCGGCGTACAAAGTCTGCCCGTGCGAACGCACGCTTAAGGCTGGAACACACAAAGAAGTAGCGTCAACTCTTGCATTGACGCGTACGCATTGTCTCTATCTGTCATACAAGCTACTATTCCATTTTACTAACGTGTAATCCCGCCTTTAGATTTTAATGGTCATGTTGTTCGGCAGTTAACTAGTGTAGATTTTTTATAACATTGACATTTTAAGCCCTCTCAGTATCTTAAGCAATTCTGAGTGTAGCTATAAGTAAGAAACGTTTCAATCAACTCTACAAATTCTACTTAACTATACATAGAAAAAGGTAAGTCGACTTTAACGAAAAGGAAGGGACGTAAAGAAAACAAAGGACTTTAAAAGGTACAATATAAAACGCAAATTATTCATAAAATCAACAGAGGAAGCCTCACAAAGACAACCTTAAAAGCGTTTTAAAGAGTAATGCAAGCGTTTCCGCAACAAAAATAGTTAAAGCTTTAAGCACAGTTCGTGACAAGTGGACTTTAAGTGAAGCGGTAAGTGTTCCGGCGAGGTCAGAGAGCACTTAAGGAGTCCGCGCGAGCTCATCTCTTGGTCAGTGCATCTTTTTCTCCACCTTAAGAGGTCATATTCCAATACTTTAATGTCTTCAACTAACATGTAGTCGAGGACTTTTATTTCCTATCCGTTGACGCTCAAAATAAGGTTAAAAACTTATACGATATTTGCTATATTGTAGCTCTTAAGGTAAATTAAAATAAATAAAGTTCAATATTAATTAATTACAAAAGTCAATTAACGTACAAAATTGTTCTTTTAGAAACTGTTACAATGTAATCAGTGATGCGAGATTCCTGATAGCCATATGGTCACCGCTCGGGTTTCGTAAGTCGTGAGAAATCCAATGTAAGGCTACTATTAATAAAAAATTATGTCACTGACCGACATGACACGTAGGATGTGAAACTAGTATTAAATTGGTCTACGATACCACACGAATTTATAGTTACACAAATTTATCTGACCCAATTAGACGCTGTAATCGATTAAGTATGAAAGAACAGTTATAGAAACTGATTTTTTTTTTTATAGAAAAAGCGGGCAAACGAGCGGCGAATCGCTTGGTATCAAGTGATCCGACGCTCATGAACATCTGCAACGCCAAGGGAACTGCAGATGCGCTGCCGGCCTTTAAGGGAGGAATACGCTATTTTCTTGAAGGCCCCTAAGTCGTAACTGTTTGGAAATACCACTGAGGACAGAGTATTCCACAACACGGCTGAATAGAGAACCTATACAGTTGTTCGAGAATATTTTGGCATTTTATTACATTTATATAAGGAGCTAATGAGTTGCTGTAACTTAGTTCCACTTTTCCTCACCGGGTTAGATAAGTTAATCGAACTATAACTAAGTTTGTGTCCATTTTTGTATCTGAACAAAGTAATAATTTCTGTCATTTTGGTTACTAACGTATGCTTATATTTTATATCACACTTCTAATATTAAATCGTGTAAACAGCGTTTGGTTTACATCTGTAATGTAAACTTCAATCTAATAAAATAACAGAGTCAACGGCCGCCCGACAAACCGCACATCTCGAGGCACTACTCATTGCGTATGACTGTTAAATACAACAGTATAAAGTGAACAAGCGAAATTAAACTTTCACACTATCCAAATAAGTACGTATTTTAAATAACAAAATTGTATGAAGTGCATTTGTATCAAAGACGTCAGTAAAACCGTGATACATCAATTGCTATTTAATTGCGTGGTAAAAAGATCGAAAGTGCTCTGTCAAAATTTCGATAAGCTCAACTTGAAAGTTGTTGAAACGTCTTTGAAGTAGTTTAGACAGGGCACATGGTATAGCGTCCGCGTTAAGTGGGTTATGAAAAGTGAAAGGTTGTGTAACATTATAGGACTCTTTAATCCGGTCGCGTTCGCTTGTTTAAAGCGGATGAGGGCTTATGGGTAACCAGTTCGATTACGCATGTTAGTTTTATGCAATACTTGGTGTACGTAGACTTGTATCTGTAATACATAAAGAGGTAAATAAGTGTTGTTAAATGCGAAAAATTACAAGAAAAACGTTGTAGAAAACAAAAACAACGTTTTTATATATTAGTTTCTATAGCTGATGGCGTGATTGCTTACGCCAGGAACTTCTAATCTCACTTCTTATCAATATCATAAATGCGTAAGTTTAGATGGATGGATGGATGTTTGTTAGAGTTTGTAGCCTAAACTGCTGAACGGTTCGCAATGATAATTGGCACAGATGTAGAGGTTAGTCTGGAAGAACATATAGGGTACATGCTTTTTTTATTATCACGCTGACGGAGTCGCGGGCGAAAGCTAGTAATAAATAAATAATCAATTAATTAAAATGTTACCTTAAAATCGCGAACGAAGTTTAATTACCTGTAAACAAAAAAGTCATAGTCAACAAATACATCCGTCATCACATTGGGGGCCTAATTAATTCCGCTGTAGAATCGAAATGCTGGCCGACATTCAAATGACTTGTCAGCGCTGACTTCTACAAACGTTTTCAATGAAAGATAAAATTTTTTGACACAAAATTGAGTAAGCATTTATGAAACGGTTATGAATATTGTAGAAATACTTAGTCAAGATACGTTCGTTTCTTTATTTTCATTGTAAAAGTATAATATATTAAAATAGTGATATGTTAGTAGTTAAAATAGTTCGTTATCTTCAAATGTAAAAAAAAAATCTAACAAATCAGAAAAATCCCTCTTAATTAACATGGAGAACATAGCTATGGCACACTATTACAATAATGGTTGCAATTCATATTATTTTGAATATTTATAGTAAACTAACCGTTGCCCGGGACTTCGTCCACGCAATATTAAGATAAAAATGTAGCCTATAACATGCCCGTCTATGTCAGCTACCCTTAGTGTAAGTTCGATAGAAATCGGCACAACCGTTTCGGAGATAACCCGGAACAAACCTGGCTTGCGGACAGACAGACAGACAAAAATATTTTAAATGCGATTTTCGTTATCAGCATCGCAAAGACATTATCTTCCCGAAATCTGGAATTTTTCTTTTGATATTACAAACACTCCAATTTTATTTTATATGTGTAGATAGAAGTACATTTATTACGAAGTAAAAGTTATTACACGTAGTAACAAAACGCAGTATGCATTAAACGTGCAAACATGCTTTATTGGAAGCCGACAGAGCGGCCATTTGCAGGGCATTAAAATTCAGCGCCAAATAATTCATCATGGCGTCCATTAAGATTATTTATCAACGCATCGCTGGCTCGTTACCGCCACCCCATCCGCGGACAAAATGCACCCGATTGTCGAACTTTCAGTTGAATTCGTCATTAATTCTCTCAGAAATGGCCTTTTAATTTACAATAAAGCTTGAATAAACTATGAAAAAGATTGTTTTAATAATTGAAAATATTTATAAATGCCCGAATTAAGAATTTCCGACCGCATCCTTTATTTTACTATATCCATTCGACTTTTTATAAGAAACTAGCTGTTCCCATTCGACTTCATCTGCATCAAATTATAAAAAATTCCTTTTGTTTTCTTTTGTCAATTTATCAATTGCAAATGTCTAAATGACATGACATGATGTCAAACCATGGCAACCTTGTTTCCTTGATGTTGGCAACAACTTATGGTCTCTTTCCCACATTAGGGTTTTTATCCAAAATTTTTACTCCTATGTTTAACGGCGTGAAAATTTATAGCCTAAAGCGTGACGTAAGTGTAGGGCTTTTTATTAAAAGAGTTTTTCGAAAATATTCTGTGATTGCTGACATCTTAGGCAACAAAAAAGTGTGTGTTTACGTTTTATTATATTAGTATAGGAGTATAATAGGAGATAATGTTTGATCTTTCTATAATAATTGTATCCTAAACGGCTTGTCTATGTTTGAAATTTAGATTTGTATATTTCCGAGTGATAAATATATTGATCTAATTAATAATAAGCTTATTTTTTTTGTCATATGTACCTCAAAATTCTATCTGGCTTATAGTTATATATTTCGAAGCTTTTGCCCGCGGCTCCGTCTGGGTGGAATTATAAACAAAAGTAACTTTCGCAATTTCTAATATAAGTTAAATAATAACGGTCGTTTCGCGACTTTGGCGAATCCTCTGCTATTTTACTCATTTGTCACCTCATTGAATTAGAGCGTCGAAAAAATATTGAATAGCAGAAAAGGGCTTCATGTAACGCTGTAAAAATGCAATATACATTAACATTCCATTTAATAAATAAGTTTCGAATTCATATTAATATCACAATGGACGTGAAATATCCGATCTGTTATAAATCAGTTTACGAATGATTATTTAATAACGCCCGACCATCGTATCCTGTGGAATTCGTTGATAAAATGGTTAATAGATTATTTTTGCGGAAATTGAACATCATATTTATTCGTACATTAAATATGTGGCTGGTGATTGGATTGTTTGATTGATTTCTGAATAATTCTGCTGATAAATTTTATATTAAATAACGATGTAAAATGAACATGTAAAATGAAATTGACGCAAGTAAGGTTTACTCGAACAATATCTATACTATTATAATAAAGCGTAAACACACACTTCTTTGTTGCCTAAGATGTCAGCAATTACAGCATATTTTTGAATAATTCTTTCTTTAATAAAAAGCCCTACACTTCCGTCATGCTTTAGGCTATATATTTTCACGTCTTTAAACTTAAGGGGTTAATATTTTGATAAAAACTCTAATGTGGGAAAGAGACCATACGATACGAGCTGCCAACATCAAGAAGCAAGATTGCCATAGTAAGGCCATTGGTATTTTGACATTTGCAATTGATAATTTCACAAATTTGAACAATAAAATGAAATTTTTATAATTTTATGCGGATAAAGTCGCATGGGAACAGCTAGTTAGTTATATTTTAAAAAGTTGACTTGGTCCACCTCGACAAGCGAACTTTTTTCATTGTTTATCTTAACTACATGTTCATACTATTTCAGTTCAATAAACTAAAGGACAGTCAAAAGTTGGTAATCTAGTGGAACAAAATTTATTGTTTCCTACAAGTGGGAGAAGGAAAGTATTCCAATGCTAATAGACGTTGAGTTGGTACGGAGGTTACGTTTGCCAAACATCTGGCAGAAGCCTCACACAAGTGGGATCGATCGAAATTCAATAAAATTAAACATTCAGGAAGCGTGCGAGGGGAGGCTTGGCAACACTGTTGGGTCTAAGTTCATAAGAGAAGAGATATAATTTAAAAAAATAAGTGCACCAAAAGACCAAGCATATGGCTTCTACAACTGTAGCAAAAGTTACAATTATTTTTTTTTTAAATATAATTCGTATTTTAATATTTTTATAATAAAATAAACACGTATCTGAAGTTACATTTCAAATGTTCGATGAAAAATATAATTTGTCGGATAAATTTTTTATCGTTTACTTGTTTTTATTATTATAATTTCTTATTAATAAATCTGAAAATTATAAGTTAATGGTTCGTTTTTTTATTTACATTCTCTATTTACAAGTCTAAATTAGACTACAGAATTAACCACTCAAAAATAGGCAGCCTTAAAAATAGCGAAATCGCTTCCGCGTATACATTGTACCGCGTTTCAAGGCAGAATCCAGCAGCCGAGTTTCCACTTAAGGTTAATATGTTTATTTACTGTGTTGGTCTGACTTGATATATAGGCGTTAAAGTCTTTATTTTAAAAATACCGGTAAAATATTTATTAGTTTTAGACAGAACTCCAGTCTCTGGAAGAAGACATAAAAATTTAATCAAATGATTTTCGAAAAAACTTAAATATTGGTTACAGTATTAGTAAGAAGCACAACAGCACATGCAGAGAACATAATGTATTTGGAGCGCACACCTGAAACTAAAATATCGCACAACTGTTTAGTCGCGTTTTGATAGTTATGAGCTTATATGGAGGTGCGCACACTACTCGATTTTTAATTGTGCAACTAAACAGTTGAATTGGCTGCGATACAATCCACAATCGCACAATAGTTGTGGGATAGTTTAATCAGATGCACCCACTAAATACATAAAAATGTAATAATTTCATAAGTCAAATATATTTCTAGTTTTAAAATTGCTTCCAGCAATACGTCTTAAAAGAAATAGAAACGAAACGAACGAATTCCTACAAATACGTTGGTCAAATGGCCCGCAATAACTGCTAACGTCTACAAAAGCTTCTTAGAAAATGTCGGATTCTTCGTATGACGGCTCAGATAGCCTCTTGTGTTTTATTAACAGGTTTTTTATAAGAAAAAAAAATCGTATATTAAAAGTAAACGAGAAACTATCTTTAGAAGTAGATTATAAACTTAACGGAAATATAAGATTAGAAATTCTGGGAAAATATTCACCACATTTACAGTTCTAATTTCTTAACCTTTGACTACCTTTTTTGTATAATTTTATCAAATAAAGCTTTAGTATTCACCTTTTTCGTTCAATATGAACTACATATTCTCAGAAGGTTGGTTCTTCGTAATCGTACGCATACGTAAATTTGTCGCCAATTTGTATTCGTAGCGTCATCGAAGTCTCCAGAACATAAGCGATCAGGTGAGAGATTCTACTTTCGGGATAACGTAACCAACATATCACTGAATCCTGTCGCACAAAGACGTGAAAGCGAAACGTAGGCAAAAAATTATTTTTGTTCCGTAACAAAAATAGCACCATGCATCCAAAACTGAAATAAACAGAAGAACATCAAATTCTATTCCGGCATTAACCATATTTCACCTTATCAATGTGAAATTTATTTTTATCAAAACTTTTTTAAAACTTACGATTTTGAGCATAGTGATTATCTGTATTTCCATCGACTGTGGCTAAGGGGTGGGGAGCACTTGACTTGTAATCTACAGGTCCTGGTTTCGAATCCCGTCATGAATGTAATTTTTGATTTTCTAATTTAGTCATACTAATATAATAAATATCGGATTTTTATGAAATTTAGTAAAGTTGTAGAGGATAGTTTGGAAGAACATACAGGATATTCACTTGTGTTTTTTTTAATTCTACGCGGACAGAGACGCGGACGAAAGCTAGTATGAACATAATTTACTCGACGGTCTTACGATGAAGATAAACTTCGTGATGCACTTTTATGTAAAGAAATTCAAGATTGAGGTCAACCAATACTAACAGGGCAAACGAGATTGACTATGGCCTAGTCACCCATAGTTTATGATAGGCTGAGGACGTATAGGTGACGATGTCTTTTTAGATTTTGATTTGGAACAAGGCACATCCAGTAATAGTGAAGATGTTGCTCTAAAATCACACTTATTGAAACATCGCTTCGGTTCTGCGAAATTTCGCTTTTATGTCTGTGCTACATGCATAAGCTATGTATTTCCCTGGAGATGTAAGCGCGGTAGTTTCTGAGAGCTGAAGCGATTTGGGGATTCTTTACTGAAAAGCTTCGTATACTTTTATCACGTAGACGCTATTGTGAAAGTGTTTACGTTTTTAAATTCTATTTGCCGATGCTGGAATTGTATTTGACGCAGCGTTTGTAAGGAAACTGCAGTCAATATTTCGACTGCTTTTATCCGAATTGTGACGTTTAAAAGGACATTTTTGTTATTTGTTTGAATTTATTTATTTACTCGGTGTAACGATTAGTTGAGTAGTTAATTTTTGTGAGTTTGTAAAGTATTGAGTTTAAAAGCTTAAAAAAGTCTTATGCAGATAATTAAATTTTAATAAGTAATTAATTTTAAGTATAATATTGATTAGATCTAGATTGGATTCGCCTATAAAATGAAAAAAATAATTATTTTTCCTTGACCTTGACCGCGATGGCGAGGACGCGCGGACAATGTTATTTATAAAATCTCAATTTTGAGAATCTATTAATAAAGCTCGTTAAGTTTTTCATCAAATTTCTTTCACATTTTAATGTCATAATTTTTTTTTACATAACAGTTTTTTTTAATGTAACTACTAATAAAATATTTCTTATTATTATTACAGGAGAATGTTAGAATACACCAATTAATAGACATGTAAAAGAGTCTTAAATCCATAGATCAGACAAATTCGCTTAGTCCAACAACGGTGGAAAGTACAAGGTGTTAAAAAGTAACCAATATTTAATACCGCATAAGGTCATCGACCCGCTAATTAATCTCAATGTATGATATAATCCGTTAATCCGCGAGTTGCACCAAGTCCTGGTCCCGCGCTGACGTAACATCCGGCGTCGTCTCTTGATGTTGCGCCTTAATGGATTCCCGACGTTGCGCCGCAGACAACCACGTCGCGGAAATTACACCACGACCATCGCAGCCCTTGAGAATTGCAGGTATTTTGGCATACAGTGCCTGCTTCGCGCTTTACTTTAGGGCGCAGTTTGACTGCCGAAGGCACATGAGAGCGTGCGCACCTTTGACTAAACAATCGCATAACTGTCTAGTCGCACTCTGATTCCTATGAGCTGATATGGAGGTGCGCACACTACTCGATTTTAGGCTGAATGGGCTTGGAATTTCAAACTTTATGGCACAGGTACAGTCACGAACATCCGTGTTGTTCAACTTTTAGAAAAATGCCGTACAAACCATGTAACTCTTAAGGTGGAACACTACAAGATTCCCCGATTGTACAAGTAATATTAGCTAATCTGTTCCCCGCTTGCACTGCGACCACACACCGGATGAGTGCGACTTACCGGACTCAAACAAAGTGCTCGCTGTAATGCTAGTTATACACCACTAAGAAATGTATAGACTAGAAGTGGGGAACAGCATTTTTTCACCGGTAACTTCTTTGAAAGGTACTATGTTAGTTGTCAACTTTAGTACAGATTTTATTTAGTGATACCTATTGGCAAGTAATTTCAGGACAATTAATTATATTGACATGTTGTTTTGAGGACCTATCGATAGCGTAAGTGGATAATGTGAAAAATGTCTCAAGTGAAGTGGTAACCATGCTTCCTCTAATTTTTTTGAATCTCTTTGTTATACACGAAGCAATAGTCAGAATTATAATGTAGAGCAGTATACAGTGCAGTACTGCTATTAATTGATAGACTTATATATTTATTTCTTATCCAATGTGATTTAGGTTCTCTTTTATTTTAATGTTTGGCGTTAAAACAGTAACTGTTCTAACCTTCTGCCCTTGTGTGAAAATTGCATTAGATGTAAGGGTGTACGTGACTTTGAATATGCAGCCACTTATGTTCCGCTCGGCTTTGGTATCCTTAGCCGGTTCTAAATTAATTTAAGTATGCTGCAAATTCATTTTGCTAATGACTACTAAAGTTGTGGAATCACTTAAAATTTGCTACCCTAATAAGAAAGAGTTCATACAAGCGATTTTTGACAAAAGCACTTAAGAAAATGTTTCTATTTGCATGTGTTTTATGAATAAAATAATTAGTCTACGTTAGTACAAAGTTTACTATGTATTGGGGTTGGGATTAAAAAAGAAAACAGAAGCCTATCATATGTGTTCTTCCAGACTATGCTCTGGATCTATGCCAAATGTCACGGAGATCTGTTCAGCCGTTTAGGCTGCAAACTCTAACAAACATCCATCCATCTAAACTTTCTCATTTATAAAATTAGAAAGATTAGTAAGGTAAGTACTACAGAGTCTAAAATTCTGCAATAAAGCCATGCAAATAGAAAATAGTTCGTAGTTGAAATCCGCACAGTGTAGTTACTATGTACTAGTTATGTAAAGTGTCATATCCTTTATCGATTAACAATAACAGTGGACATGGTTGCTGATCGTATGAATTGACCGGATCAGAGTGAACGGAAGAGCGAGAAGTGTGCGTGGGAAGGGGACAGCAACGTCTGGGAGAAGAGCTCAGGATATACTGGCAGAGGGCGCTAGTTGATGATAGTGACAGATAGACAAGACCACTATTAGTTTCTCATTATTGACAAGTACACACCTAAAGGGATCTTACATTGTTTCCGTATTGAAATAATTTAATATCTATCTGATAAATACCTGATGATAATTTACGACTTCAGTGAATCAATTTTAGAATATCCCAGACAATTTATATTTTTTTTTAAAGATAGAGGTTAAAGCAGAGAGATTCCACAATACTTTTTCTTCATGGACCTTAAATCTAAAATCTAGAAAAAACTACTAAACCGATTTAAAAAATTCTTTCACTATTAAAAAGCTACATTATCAGAGAGTAGCATAGGCTATGTTTTTATATTATTTTTTAATTACGCGCGGGAGAAGTCGCGCGCAACAGCTAGTCAATGATAAAGTAAAATATTGTTTAGAATTTACGTATTAAAACTGTAATTAATTCTGCAGAATGTTATTGTTAACCGTTTACGTTTGCATGCAGACAATTATTTACTGCACACAAGAGCTCATAATGAAAAATGTAAAAAAACTAGGTTATTTAACTACTCCAGGAATTGTAACTGTTATCTGAAAAGCCACTTTAACCGCCCTCATGTAACCCATCCAATTTAAAATGCTTTGTTTCACTGCATTAGCGAAATTAACAGTTTTCATCCACAAAAAAAAGTATCTTTAAATATTAGAGTTGCTCTCGTGTGCCGCGTGAAGCGAATTTCTCGCTTGAATTTCGTTGAAATATTGAAGACCGACGAAGGCGCGGCCCCACTTCGAGCGGTAGCGGAAGCGATTTAGATAAAGCGTGAATTTATTAACCCTGTTGAAAGTTCTATGAATTTAAATTGATATGTTTAAAGCGTTTATAAAAACGAACGTGGTTGTGGATAAGTAAATATGTGCAAAAAATTAAAACATGTACAAAACATTTTTAATTGAATTTAAATAACGAAGCTTACCTTAACATTCGTAAAATAAAGTAAAATATAATAAAATTAAATAAATTATGCCCAATAGGTTTTAGAGAATCTAACGACAATGGAATTTTGTATTCCAATGAGTAGATGTGAGTATTTTTATTCAACAAATTAAAACCAGTTGTAAAAGCCATTACCACCCTTATGAAAATTACAATAGTGTTTATAATTAAAATTCGTAACTTCAGCATAAAGGATGTTATAAAACTTATATTACAAAGTATCATCGCCAGACTCGAAGCTAATTAACCTATTTGTGACGTCACAGTTCTGACGTCACAGGGTCAGTTAGTGTCCCGGGAATCTCAGTCTCACTAATTACGTAATGTGTTTACCATGTCTAGTGTAAGTTGGTTTAATTGTGTTTAGAGATGTAACATTTTTAAATGACAGTTTGAAATTAACATACCACGATTTGTGACAAAGTATACAAATCTTATAACTTTTTTGTCTATGACGTAACGAATTATTTTTTCGTGTAGTAGGTCTCCTACGAGTGTAATGTTAGTAGAGTTTTCAACTCTACTCACAATGAGAGTGTGTCCAAGAGTGAGTCTGTTATTATTCCATTTGTTTTTAATGAATTTTGCTCTTTTCGCGTAACTGAAAGTAATTTAATATTGTTAGCGTAATTTCTTTAATGATTATTAAAATGTCATTCCTTTCATATTATTGTCCAAAGAGATAAGAGTACAGTTAGTCTTAAAAATACCAATAAAGAGGCGTTCAAAGAAGGAAATCGCTGCAACTCGCAACCCAACATGACTCGTTTACATTCAAAGTAGACGGTCGCCGGTCACAAGATGCAGCTTATTGCAGCGTTTGCGAATTTTAAACTCATCAAATTAAGGGATATTGTTTTCTCCAGTAATTCGACGGGACATCTGTTGGATTAAACGAGATGAAATATAGCGGGCCGACGTCAGCACTTAAGGCGATATTAAAATATAATGGCGTCTTACTAAGAAATTACTGCACGGTGTTATTTTTATCTTTTTATGAAAAGGAAAATGCGTATTAAGATGTTGTAACATTAAGAATCGACTTTTTCTCATCTAAGCTCAATAGACATTAATTAAAGGAATATATCTTACTAATATTATAAATGCGAAACTTAAGATGGATAGATGGATATTTGTTAGAGTTTGTAGCCTAAACGGACGCACGGTTCTAGATGAAATTTGGCCTAGATGTAGAGGATAGTCTTGAAGAACACATAGGCGACTCGATTTTGTTTTTTTTTTAATTCCACGATGACTAAGTCGCGGGAGAAAGCTAGTATCTTTATAAATGTAACTTTGATACTTACAGTTTTTACAACTGAAAACTGTCGTTTCGATGTAACTTGGTATAACCGGTTTTGATGTATTTTACTTATAAAATTCGCTGTACACAATTGTTATAGACCTCCCTAACCTAAATCGAAGGCTATCTATTTCTCTTGCTAAAACCAATTCCACCAAATTCCCCAACTTAAGTAGACATGATACCGTATAAGTAGAAACAAACGCCGATCTAAGTTCCCAAACAAAGCCGCTTGGAATCGAGCCGAATGCACGTTAATAATGAAACTTTCACAACTTTAAGTTACATTTAAGTTAGCTGCTTCCTTGACTAATTATAGTGAGCTAAGTAAAACAAATGTGCATAGGTATTTATAAACAAAGAACTTGGAAGAAACTTTACTTAAATAAGAACGTATGGGTATAAATCTATAATGTGGAAATATTATTACATTTTGATAAAATTTCTAACATGAATTTCATGTATTTAGCTTTGTCTATAGATGGATACATAATAATAGCATATTAAATACAACATAAATAAGTTTCAGATACCAAACATTTACCAATCTGTAATACCATAGCATATTTTTTTGTCACTAAGTTGCCACTGTTTACCCTGAAGAGGCATTTACAAATTCAACCATAGCAAAAGTTACAGCAAGCAACATTCAACTTGAAGTAACTAATTAAGGTTGAGTCCGCTTTTATGTTCAACTTTGATGCACTGGCTCGCTTTAAGTTATGATACCGGTAACTATTCAGCAATTAAGTTAGGCTATTGTCAACTTAATTGAGCGAAATGTTTGTTGGAAAAATTTGTGAACGACCAGAGAATTAAAAATTATTTAAGGACGGTAAAACAATATTATGTTAAAAAGTTCCTAACATGGAAATGAACGTGAAACTAACTGTACTCAGAGTTGTATTGGGTAACTTAACAGCCGCTTAGTGTACTCATAAGTAAACTAAACATAAGAGTTCCTTTAGTGGTTAATAACTGGTCAGTCACTAGTTAAGATGTACTGCGAGAGTATGTATCTATAGTTTTTTTTTATTTCCGCTTTTATTTTGTGCTTTTTTTTAACATTAACACCATTTTGTACGATTCTTAAATAAATAACCAGCAATTAATTCTATATTGCAAAGTTATTTATTTATTAAAAAAAAAACACATGAAACTCTCAATAAAACTTCGCGTATCATTGCAAGGGTTAACAATGACAGTTATCATCGAGCGGGCGGAGTGTTGTGTAAGACTCGATCGCTTACATAAGCTTTATCTGTTACTGACACGGACAATGCAATAAATATTTTTTATGTTACGTATTCTGTATAAGTTTATTATTGTCATATTCAGAAACTGTTTTATGTTGTTAACTAGGTGGGAAAACTTAGGGTTAGTTATTACATAGCCTACATAGGTTAGTTACATAGCCTCTTTCTGCACGTTCCCTCTTCCGTCGATTAAATGTAGGCGACGCATCTGCGTTTGCATCTATGGGCCTTGGTCGCTTCACTATTTCGGCGAATTCAAGTGACCGATTGCTAGACTGCCATTTTACAATGTAAACTAACAGAAAAGGTTTTTCCGTGTGTATGTACCTCATGTTACCCAATCTTCAAACGACTTTTAAAACACAATTTTTAATTGTGGTTCATAAAAGATATTCCTAAAATGTTTTAAATTGCTTTCTTAATTCTACTTCAACTTCTGCTTTGATGAGATTACATAGTGGTTAAATTATTCTTAGAATAGACAAATAAAGCAGGAAGAACATTATCTAACGTAACTAAAACAGGAAGGTTATCCAATGGGCCGCGTGTACCCTGTCGTGACAGCTTGCGTAACGCGATACCTTACCTAAGTCTAGGCGTGGGCTGTTGCCTAACAGGTCGTGTGACCCTTAAACGCTATTACGGAGAAATATATCTTTAATAATAGAATATTTTTAGCCTAAGTAAAGATACCGATCGTTACACGTGTTCTTCCGAACTACAAGTAGCTAAATTGGAAGGAAAATTGCTATTAATATCATAATAGAGTGAAAAAAATTATCAATAATTTACTGTTCAAATGATAAAAGCGATCACTAATGAAAATACGAGAGAATTTATTAATTTAAACAACTACCCTAGACCCCATTGAAGGACTAGATGTCTATCTTAAGATGGGGGTGAGTAGGCCATAAACCACGCTGGTTCACAACCGACTGACTTCACACATATCTTGGAATTTCTATAACTAATTCTGAGGTGCAATTTGTTTATTTATATTTTCAGCTACCGTTCGCGTGCAACTTTGTTCGCGCGTAGCTTATGTCTTCGAGACTATCCTTTATCTATGCCTAATTTCTACAAGATTCGTTAAGCATTTTAGACTACAACCTCTAAAATCCATATAAACGGTCGCATTTGTAACAGTAGTAAGATTTTCATATTTAAACCAATTGAGGTGTGTTCGTTCCTTATCTGTAACTTCCCTACAACACGCTGTGTTCGATATTCGACAAAACGACTGAATAAAATGAAGAAAAACGACTCCTTTACCTCACAGAAGCGACGCTCGCAGGCGACCCTTTACATAATTTAGACAAATTCACCTGTACTGTATTTTATGCGGGATAAGTGTGGCTTGAAAGAGGATGTTGTGACTTGAAATGTAAAAGGCACAATTCGTATATTTTGAGGCATTTATAAAACATGAAAAAAGCCTACGTAATATTTTTATAAAACATTCATAGCAAAATAAAGCAATCAAACACAAGAACCATCAATAACTTTAATAATATGACAAATTAAATAAGAATCTAAAAAGCGAAGCAAATCAGAAAGAACAATACAAGAACAAAAATACTTGAAAAGGGACACGAGAAGAGAATTTCGTATCTACAATAACGAACGCCTACTAACTTTTAATGGGAAAAACAACTATTAACAAAGAGTAAGTTAGAAAAGAACCGACAGACGAACTCGATTGGATTATGTACTTTTAATATGAATTGTTTTAAAAGAAAGCAGAGGCCAATTCGAATTACTTTATGCTTTGTTTATTTTGACAATTTAATTATTAAATATTCAACTACTAAAACTTTTGCGGCAACAAAAGAATTTTTAATTATTAAGTAAGTAAGTAGATATAATTGATTTTTAATTGTAATATTAAAGGACCTCATCTCGGATGCAAACCTTATCTTAAAATGATATCGTTTTAACACGGACATTTTTTTAAACAGACTGAAGTTACCTTGATATCAAATAGAATACAGAAGTCAAAGAGCATTTAAACACGCAATTCAATTACTCTATTACCTAATATAACACACATCGACTTTACGAGTTAACGAATCGATATCCACAAACAGTAAAGCGTGTACCCCAATAACAAAGCCTCTTTGATCAACATGGCTTCTTCATACCTATCTGGGAATACCTGTAAACGACAATCAATAATCAGTCGAATTTTCTCCATGTATTGGGGAGAAATACACCTGAATACTAAATTAAATCACTTCGTATCGTAGCTAAAAATCCAATCCGTTGTACAAGTATTCTTCGGACATCCTGTATAAAGTGTAAAATGAGAAGTCAAGGAAAATAAAGTTTTAAAACTATTACAGCGCGCACCTGAAACGAAAATATCACACAACTGTTTAGTCTCGCTTTGATTCCTATGAGTTTATGAGGTAACTCACTACTCGCTTTTTAGTTTTACAACTAAACATATGTGCGGCAAACAATCGACAATCGTAAAACAGTTCGCGATAGTTTTGTCAAAGTTGTGCGTCCGCTTTTATACGAAAATCAAATCTCAAAATTCGAAATTCAAAACTTTTATCCTATACGAGTATATCTATATAGTTTAAAACTGTTTTCCCGCTGTAATTAATAAATTATGACGGTAAGTAAAACTCAATTAACATTTTGAATCCGATCCGATCATGTAATTTGCATTAATTTCATAATGAGCCCCTTAAATCCGTTTTGGGCTTTATTTATAAACGTTGGGTATTATTTTAGTTTACATTTATAATTGTATATTTTGGAAAAGGAATTAGAAACATATGAGATGAAGCTTATATTTACTAATTATATTACAATAACATTGTAATAAAATAAGGACAGACTAGCTTTCGCCCGCGACTCCGTCCGCGTGGAATAATAAAAAACAAAACCGAGTAGGCTATGTGTTCCTCATATTATCCTTTACGTCCACGTAAATTTTCATAAAGATCTGTTCAGCCGTTTAGGCAACAAACTCTAACAAGCATCCATCTATCCATCCATCGAAACTTTTCGATTTATAATATTAGTATGATGAGAGTGATAGGGTCAGTTAACATATTGTATTAAAGTGTTAACTAGCATAACAAAATGTTTTAACTATTTTCCATTACTATTAAGATAATCTAGATTCCTCTGAGCTTTTCTTAACACGCCTATCGGCCTGACGCGGTACTTAAGCTGGTGAGGACGAAGAAAACTACGTCCTACTCGATAGTGCGAAACGATTATCTCAGGTGTATTAAATTACATTATGTTTCCACAACTTTATGGTAATTTAATCTATCCTAGTGCTGGTTGGTCTAGAAAGACCTGCACGCATTGGCGGAAATATCATTGGGGGCACATTTCGGCCCGCACCAGATGAAAATTTATGATTTTAATTACCACAGTAAGCGTGTTAATTAAAAATTAGACAATTAAAAGAACATGTAAACTTTTAAACGACTGAATCTATAACATTTTTAAAATGGTACATTTACAGAATACATTAATGAACAGGAAACCATTTTGTCGTAATATTAAGGGTGTAAATTGTATTTTCAGAAGCACTGAAATATATCAAAGGGCTAGGATTTTATTGCTGTTTTTCTGAATAATCGATTCTTTATGAAATGCGGGAACTGTAATATTGATAAGAAATGTCGACGCACCTTGGCTTCCCTGATATACCCGAAGTATATAATAACGACCTTTTGTATTTCCCTTTATATATTCTAATGGAATAATAATGGTGTTATGATTTAAGTCGTTTTGTAATAAATGAAAATGTATTTAAATAATAAAAATGTTAATAACAATAGATAATAAGAATACTTTTTTTGTATCTTGCATCCGTAAGTTTATTATTCTTAAAATTTTGTCATATCTCAAATACTTCTGGTAATATCCGAGACTAGCTGTTCCCATGCGACTTCATCCGCATAAAATAAAATAAAAAATTGTTGTTCACTTTTGTCAAATTATCAATTGCAAATGTCAAAATGACATGACATGATGTCATACCATGGCAATCTTGCTTTCTTGATGTTGGCAACAACTTATGGTCTCTTTCCCACATTAGGGTTTTTATCCAAAATTTTAACCTCTAAGTTTAACGGCGTGAAAATATATAGCCTTAAGCGTGACGTAAGTGTAGATTTCTGACATCTTAGGCAACAAAGAAGTGTGTGTTTACGCTTTATTATATTAAGTATGGATAAGAAATGTGGAAAATCATGCTTACAAATTATCGCAAACATAATAGACAACTTTAAATAGTCACATAAAAAATGCAGTAACTGTATACTAGAAAAGCATAGGTATATGTACATGTATGTTTATAATCTAAGCATAGCAGGCAATAAGGTCATTTGATTGAGCGTCTGTCAGAACTCCAGCAATGCTAGGCCACGCTTTCAGATATTGCAGGAATCTTAATAATTCCAAACCTATGCAAACCTATAGCCAGACGTATTAAAGTTATTCCAAATTAAATAATTATTGTTATTTACTATAACAACTTGACGTTTAATTTTTTTAATGCATTGTTAATTTTAAAATATGCGTTTAAAATATTTTTTTCTCTTTTTTCATTACAAAACTTTTAAGTCCTGTCCCACCACTGGCCGATAGAGGCTCAGATAGCTTAAAATGACTTCACTGTCGGATAAGGGAATAAAATCCGATATTTCTATCACTTATTTTACACCTTAGATTATACCTTAACAACATAGAGCATTTCAATCAGAGATTTTTATTTTTACACCTTTTTTATATCTATATGTCCAAATGAACTTCTGTGTAAATTTTAATTACATGTAATCCACCGCTGATACTGAGGCAAATACTTTGATTTTTTAACTGTACTGGACAGTAATTATAATGATATGCAAAATAATCATCAGCAAAGAGGTGTTGCCACTATACTTGTCAGATATGTAAATGTATCACATTGCTTTCATCATAGACTTTTACAACAAGTCAATACAACAACCGTATCCATTGGTTTTTCGCCAATACACTAGTACACCGGAAAAGAGGTCGATAACATATAAAGCATCATCATCAAAATATTTAAAAATAGGTTATCTGGCAATTCAATCGTTTCGGGTTATTTATTAACGTGGCAAATAAAAAGGTCGTATTGCGGCTAAAACGCGGGGAATGATTAAAACCTGGGGCCCGTAGCTCTCGGGCATTTGTTACTTGTTCCGAATTAATGTACTTGTCGGAAAGCTCTTGTTTATTGGCTCGTTAGCTCGGATTCAATAAAGGGTCGAAAGGACAAAGCAAATTAACATGACTATATCAAGATTCAAATGTTTATGTCATGCGTAAACACTTTTTTATGCCAATAAGTGATAAAGGAAGAATTAATTAATAACTTGTTAAAGGTAAAACCTTTACACCCAGAGTTATATTAAATAAACACATTAGCACGATCTTAGTGTAGATCTACTACCAAATCAACACTGAAGGACTCTATATATTTTGTCATTTTACGATCATAAGAACAATGGTTAATAAATTGCGACGAATCAAAGTAATTGGCGATTTAGAAGTATGTTAAAAAAAATCCACTGTCGAAAATAAAAATAAAATTTTAACCCAAAAATTCAGGCATAATGTAACGATCACCATAGATTGCATCAGGGTTCATCGTTACCCTAAAAGGGTCTATAGGATAGAATACATATGCATGAGATAGGAGATATGTAAGGTATTACGAAATGTAAAACAAATTTTTAGGCAATATTCAGTGCTTTAAAAAGGTTTATGATTTCATAAAAAAAATATTTGAATATGTTTTTATCTTACGAAGCAACAAGACGTACTATTAATTGTATTTTTTTTCAGTTAGTAAATACTTTAGCATCAAGAACATAAATAGCAAAAATTATGTTTAGATGAATAAATGACAATGTTATTTATTTATTTAAATATGTGTTTAAAACAGAATAAAAAAATTAAAACATCAAATTTAAAATTTCTCAATTAATCTA
The DNA here is from genome assembly GCF_000836215.1 of Papilio polytes. NCBI lineage: Eukaryota > Metazoa > Arthropoda > Insecta > Lepidoptera > Papilionidae > Papilio > Papilio polytes. The sequence goes on from NW_013526359.1 coordinate 5,993,815, forward strand.
CGAATTTATTTGATTTCTTTGTATCATTCTATTTTACAAAGATTCTTATCTTCCTCACGATATTTACATTCAAATCGGAGGGACGAACGAAATTATTCAACAAACTTAACAGAGGGCTTATCTCGAATATTTGTGAGAATGTTTTCGTAATGTCATCAACAAAAATTATATTAAGTTTGAAGCGCTCACCAAATACACTAACAAATCTCATACAAAATTTGTCGACGGCGTTACGAATTCACTGTCACAATATTCTTGATAGACCCTTAGATAAGGTTTTGCTTGATTGCAAGATGTTATCCGTCACGCAATCATCTCGAAACTTCAACGAATTAATTATCCTTTGATCATCCAAATGCTTGTTCTGTACCAGCCTTTAATTAATATAACCCAACGAAATTATGATCCCTGAAACTAATTCGATGCAGCGAATCTATTTCAGAGAGATTAGGGTCACCAATCCTCTAGTTTGGAATGTTTAATTGTTTACCGCATTAAACAAGATAACTACGGAGTTTGGTGCGTAAAATTACCTACGTGGCAACCCTATAGATTATCTGAATTGATAAATTTAATACTCCAGTTATTGTTTATTACATACACTTTATTAAATTATATACACTTTATTAAATTCGACTGTTATCATAGTTATGTGATTAAAAGCTTATTATTTTAAATTAGGACTTTAACGACAATTAGATATTTTAAAAAATAAACAAGTAAGACAGACTACAGGCCTCAACATAGTGGCTAATTTAGAAATTACTAGCTTTCGCTCGCGACTCCGTCCGCGTGGTATTAAAAAAAACAAAAGTGAATAGCCTATGTGTTCTTCCAGACTATCTTCTACATCTATACCATATTTCATCGAAATCCGTTCAGCCGTTTAGGCTACAAACTCTAACAAACACCCATCCATCTAAACTTTCGCATTTATAATATTAGTATGAATAGTATATGTAACTATGAAAATCGTTGAAGACATTAAATCAGAGGTTGAAATGGTAAATATCTCAAAGATGTTCTTGTATGGTTCTGTTATGCTTATGCTCGCATCAAATCCCAAACCATTGCTTTTGATTTATCTATTTTATCAAGATATCCATAAACAGTATTTTTCAATGTCAACTTTAGAGGAACACGGACCACCCATTAACTAAATACATGACTCACTTACCCCACGCGCTTCATTAATTTTAACAAGCCATGCTAATTTAACCGCAGTAAATACGAATGTCGGAAGAGGTTTTTTTTATGTTCCTATTCTGCGTGCAGAAGGTTAATGGGCCTTTGAGGCCCTTGTAATGAGAAACCCTTTTGTTGATGACTTTCTAGTATTTTTATATCCCTTCATTTATAGTGCTGTGGTAAGAATTATAATTATAAAATTATACTTGGTTCAAGAGAATTTGCATTTTAAATCTTTTTTATATTAGTATTTCTGGTTAAAAAGCTGTATTGTGTTTTATTATATTATCTAATAGCTGCTCCCGTGCGGTTCATCCGCATGAAATTATAAAAACCTTTATTTTATTGTTTACATTTGTCAAATTCTCAATTGCAAATGTTAAAATCAAATGCACAAATAACAAAGAAGGCGTATCATGGCAATTCTGCTTTCTTGATGTTGGCAGCTTGTAGTTTATAGTCCCTTTCCCACGGTTTTTATCCAATTTATTTATCCCTAAGTTTATTAGCATGAAAATATATAGCCTAAAGGTGTCGTGAGTGTAGGGCTTTTTTTTATTAAAATAAAGATTATTCAAAGATATTCTGTGATTGCTGACATCCTACACCACGAAGTAGTGTGTGTTTACGCTTTATTATATTAATATAGATTAATTTTAATCAACATTGAGTTAAATTGTACTTTGAACCTTCTATAACAATATGTAGTTTACAATTATTTACTAGCTGTTGCTCGCGACATCGTCAGCGTGAAATTAAAAATAAATAAAAATACAGTCTATGTTACTCACTGATAACATAGCTTTTTTATAGTGAAAGAGTTTGTGAAAGTGACATGATAGAATTGGTGTTATTTCAATACATACAAAAACTACAAATCTTTCTTATTTATAATATTAGTACAGATGAACATATACATTTTTATTACCTTTGCATTTTCAATTTGTTTTTCGTGTAGAAAATCTATCTTCTGTGCTCTTAAATTTCTACTACCAGCTTACTCCTAGGGCTACCAAACATGTCTTGACAAAACCCACCTGAACAGCACATCTGGTTTAATATAAATCATTACTTACCAATAACAAAATCAGAAAGTCGCGTTATAATAAATCATTTTCACATCGTAATCTTGTTTCAATATTGCACAGAGCAATATGAAATTGTATTACGAAACCTTTTTATCTTTGTCATAAATGTTTACGCTCAAAATGGATTACCCTTGCGTTTGTAAAAACTGAACATAGTGCTCTGTGCAAGTTTCTTTGTGAACAGAGACAATATACACAGCTTTTACTGCAGTTTGCTGTATTTATTGCGAAATACTTTCTAAAGAAATAGTGTAGTTTATGAATGAATAATTGTTTTACAGTTTTGTTAGGTTTATTTAATTAAATAATAACTGTATATTTCTGTAACAAATGTAGAGTGTAATCGTAAAATTTATAACAGATTTAATTATTAAGTAGAAATTTTCATGGTTTTTTTTCGAAGAGTGAAGTCGATTTGGTTGCAAACTGGTAACACCAAGCTGACGAATCCTAGACGTTAAACTCTTATCTTGTTAAAAGGACGGAAACGAAATGTTGGTAAAACGTCTGTTTCGGAAATGCCCTTCATATGTACATCGTCTTTAATATACTTAATGTAAAAGACATTGCCATCCACATCTTTCTGACTTATTGCAGACTAACTTTCGCCTGAAACTTCTCCCGCGTGTAATTAAATTAATCCAAAGTAACTAGCCTATATCTTCTTCCAGATTATCATCTACATCTGTGACAAATTTCATCGAGATCCATTCAGCAGTTTAGGCTACAAACCTTGAAACTATCCATCTAAATTTTCCTACTTACGAGTATAATTTTAGAACTGTGTAGACTCGTTAGTTTGTTACTTTGTAATGTAAAGTTCTGCGTGTCGAAAATCCTATCTTGGCAATTAGTAATAATATTTCCACTGTCTCAGTTAATTAAATTCCTTCTCGCGTCCCGTAAATAAATAAGCAATCCGTTGAGTCCTGATTTTTCCATTCATGCGATGAATCGGCCAATTTAGCTTTGACCCGTTTGACCTTTCCGATTGTATGCGGGCAGTTTTGTAGCGCCTCAAAGAGCTGACTGGCGACAAGAAATCTATAGAAATATATCTTAATAAACGAAAAGGATTTCGCAATACAAGCTCTATTTATACCTTTTCATTTCAGTGCGAAGTCAAAGATAAATCCCAGTATAAAGACATAAATATGTTTATACAAAATGTCAATTTGTACTGGAAGGTAAAGTTTGTCAGATCCACCGTAATCTTCGTGGAATAATAAATATAATCGGAAGCAAAAGTGCTACAGAAATCAAAGTTTTTTCTATAACCAATATTTGAAATTTGAGGTTAATGGTAGTCCACGACCATATTGTTTATTTTTATTCTACTTTTAATCCAAAGACCATGGAGTCGTTAAAATTTCGAATTTAATCGTATTAAGATCAACACTAATAAAAGCTACGATAACAAATCATCTAAAATTGCAATAGATCATAGAAAAAACGCAAATAATTATTAACCTTAAGACATAAGTCATAAGGTTTAATTTACAACAAAACTGTTACGTTTATTCTTATTTAAATAATAATTATTAACCTTAACACATAAGTCATAAGGTTTATTTTACAACAAAACTGTTACGTTTATTCTTATTTCAAACGATCTCCGTTCAAATAGACAATACCACAGCCATATTTCGATCACGCGTGGAACACTTCCACTAAGTATATTAACCGCTTTTATTGCCTCGTAAAACTCACCCCCATCCCCCACCCTTTCCCATACCCTACCCTGGTAAAGAGTACACCCAAAAGGAAACGATTCAAACGAGCAATAAACTTCACGTGTTGACCGACTACCGTATCCATTTGATTAAATAACCAAAAAACAATAGATCAAAATAAACTAAATTTAACCTGCGACTTCGCCCTTTTATTCGAATTTTTGAAATCGGTTCAGTACATTTTGGATTCACTACCTGTTGCTCCCGACTTCGGCCACATGATATTTAAAATCAGCCTATGTTACTCGGCGATATCGTAGCATTTTAATGGTGAAAGAATTTTTTAAATTGACCCAGTAGTTTTTGATTTATTTCAATATATACAAAAATCCAAATCATGCCTCTTTATTACATTAGTTTAGACAAAGATATAGACATAGGTATAGATAAATTGTCGCTTGACTACGAAGCCATCTCATGTTACGTAGTGATGCGATAGGAAGATGGTACTCCCTTATAAATGTATATTTGCTGGGGTAAATAGACATTTAGTGTGGGCACTAGAAGGCAGCTTTATTGTAATTCGATGCAATCTACAGCTGAAAACAGTATTACCTATTTTCTAAGTAACTGATAATTAACTATTATATTAAACATATATTAAAAGATTATTCCAATCAGTAGTATGTAAGCTTATATCATGAGATGCCCGGAAGGGTTAGTCACCTTGATAATAGGGGCTTATACATCGTTACTCCTCGCCCTAATTATTAGATAGTACATGGTATCTCATTAATGGCGGACGGTAAACGCTTTTTACAAGATTATTAGGAACATTCATTAACGTAAGAGGGTAATTAGGAATATTATGGGTGAGGCTAAATATCTGTTTGTTAAAAAAGGGAGATATAAAGCTTATTTAATGAATCTACACGATATCCGTAAATTCCTATCATATTTTATTCTAGGTTATCGTCAACACTAACATTATTTTATACTAGCTTTCGCCCGCGGCTTCGTCCGCGTGGAATTAAAAAAAACAAAAGCATGTAGCCTATGTGTTCTTCCAGTCTATCATCTACATCTCTGCTAAATTTCATCGAGATTACTTCAGCCGTTTAGGCTACAAAGTCTAACAAACATCCATCCATCCATCTAAACTTTCGCATTTATAATATTAGTATGAAGTATGATGACTAGATATTAATCAAAAGTAATTGTAATATTACTAGAGGGAAATTTATTCAGTTGATAACTTACTAAAGAGCCATATTTAATCGAAAAAAGACCTAGTAACTAAGAAATAAGTAACATTAACACCTATTTCAGGATGTCAGTAAAACTTTTGTATAAATATAAAATAGCGTTTCCTAAACAAAATAAAACCAATAATACCTGATCACGTGTGATACCAGCTGGGCCAAATAAAGGCGTCAGGGGTGCGCCTCTTCGATATATTACCAAGTTTTACGATGGTCGTAAACGGGCGTTCCATGTCGACTATATTTTTGTGTTCGCAGCCCTATAGATAGTTTGGAAACGTCTTGTCTTTTTACCAAATGAAGTATGTTCATGAATAGATCAAAGTGGACGTTTATCGAATTTTATACAATACTATAGAAAAAGAACACTTTACTTTCCGTCATTGTACATCCCTAGGTTCTTCTCCTGACCCCAGTTGGTTACCCGAACCTCATAGAATCACTGTTCAAAAATAAACATGATGGGTCCCTAATAATAAAAAAAAATTTGCTAAATTGACTAAGAACGTTTCCCGGCTATCCTTTGTTATTTACCTATACAAATAGATATGCAAAAATATCTTTAACCTAAATCTAAAATCCGATGAAGAACAGTCTATTTCAGCCAAACAAACTGTAGTCAAAGTAATGCATTCATCTTTTTCAAAGTCACGTCCTCAACTCTCTGATCTTGACACAAAGACGCGCAGTTTCTACAATAAATTCTATTTTATTCTGTACTACTTTTGACATTTCAAATAGGTATTTAACATGATTTATTCAATTTTAATATGACTTCGTGTTATAGAATAAATGCGTAATTCAATCATATGCTTTACAGAGTATTAATTTTAATAGTATAATCGAGTAACCGTTGTTATCAACGTAATAAACTGTTATGTCGCATGTCGTTAAATTCCAGACGCTATAAAAATCTCTAGTGTGGACAATCCTTTGTAATAATCACCAAGATATCTCTCCCATCCTAGCAGTTTCCAAATCGTTAAACATTGTCAACCTAACACTAGACGGGTGTATGGATTTTTAGTGTTTTTAAAGTAAAGACTGGTTTTGAAAGCAGATAATGTGCTGAAAATTATTTCCTTTAAATTTCTACATTCGTGTAGGTTCCTTTTTATGAACTGAAGACGAGGGGTTACATACCTTACTGCAATATTTAAAATAGATTATCTTACTAATATTGTAAATGTAAACGTTTATATGGATGGTTATTTGCCACACTTTACCGTCTAAACGAATCATGAAACTTGGCATAGATGGAGAGCATAGTCTGGAAGAACACATATACTATTTACTTTTTTTTTAATTACACGCAGTTTTCGCGGACGTAGCTTTCTATCTCATAATTCTACCAAATAAAGTGTCGATAAAACAATTGAAAGAATCCCTTGAACGTAATCTGGAATCCGTAATTCAATAAACCCTAGCACGCTTGTTATTCTCTTCTTACGTGATAAAACAAGTCTATGACGGGACGGAATGTTTGGCAAACACAGAGATTACGCCAACAAACAGAGGCGAACATGCTCCACAAACACCGGTACATATTGTGAGAGTACAGAATAGGAAATCGTATGAACCGAAGAAAAGCCTTGTAACTCTACATTGATATATGGACACTGGAAGTGATATTACAACAAACGCACAAGATGTCTCTTTCAATTAAAATCCGATTTGTTAAAATATTTATCATCTAATGAAACGGGAAACATTTTCAATTGTTGCAACCAATCGCACTTCATTGATTTTATATTTAAAGTCTACCCAAGGCTTCAGTTTTAATCAGATTTTGAGACCTACTTCGGTACACACTTCCAGTAATTCTCTATAGCAATGATCTACTCGTAAAATCTCGAACAACATACACAACAAGAGAATTGTAAATAAGGCTTCACTGTTTCGAAGCCTAACCGTCCTTCATCTCATTCCCAAGGTTGTGTGAAAATATTAAGACCCCAAAAACAGCATAGCAAAGTAAAACAAGAAACTCCAATCTTGCTTCGCTAGTAAAATAAACTATTTCAGTACTTTGACTTTGTTCATTTTATAGATTTCCTTTAGTCCTCAAAATTCTCAACGGAGTAGTGTCATAAAATTTACTACTAAATTAACTTGTGTTCAGACGTTTATCTTACAAAGCAAGCGAGCAACATTGTTACTTTGATAATTCGATTCCTCAAAGTATCCGGTTTAGAGCATTTTCAACGTGTGTTTGACATTGTAGTGACAAATTTTGTTACCATGTCATGTGACATTTGAGCAAATGACTTAAAGGTAATTGAAGAAAAAGAGGAAAAAATACTTTCGTTTCAATATTAGGGTAAGGGGCCCTCGAGTTTTATCGTTCATTTCCAAATAATTATTACTAACTAGCTTTCGCCCGCGACCCCGGCCGCGTGGGATAAAAGAAAACAAAAGCTTGTACCTTATGTGTTCTTCCAGAATATCCTACAGATCTATATCAAATTTCATAGATATCCATTCAGCCGTTTAGAGCCGTTTTAGCCGGCTACAAACTCTAACAAACATTCAACTATCCATCTAAACTTTCGCATTTATAATATTAGTACGATGGAACATGACAGTAAAACAAAAAACATCTGAAAATGGACTTGTAATTCTAATGACAAATGAACACTACCATTATAAAATCAATTTGTTAAAAACTCTACCATTATCGTCTGCGAGTGACTTTAAAAACCAGTTGGCACCCACGTGCGTCCCAGCGATGACGTCATAATCAATGCGTAACAGATTGTATAACGCCGGAGAAAATAGTCGAGCTGACATTGGCATTACTTAGTGAAAGTATCAAGTACACAGCAAGGGAAAAGAAATTCTAACCTGTTGTATTAAGGTGGTTAATTGTTTGGTCACAAGTGATAGAAGCATTTTTTACTTTTGTTTTTAATGATGTCACGTATCGAATGAATCTGTAATTTTAATTTGAATAAGACCTATTTTAACTAACTGCAAAAAGGAGCTCTCAAAGTTTTCTATGTCTGTATTATTTTTAATTATTCTAAAGCCACTATCTATATATTAGATTAGATTTAGGTATTATTTTCTTTACATTTATCAGAAAACCTACGTTTTAACTATTTACTATACTGTTGTATACGCCTTCGGTGTCAAATATTCGGCCGTACATTTTCAACATATATTATTAACGAATATTTACATACTTATTTTTGAAACCGAAGGTGTGGTTATTTATGGAGCCGACTGTACTTTTGTCATTCATAACTCCGGCAATAACACCAGGTGACGCACATTCTCAAGTAAATTGAATCGACATGCCGTCATCGATTACATTCGTAATTACGATTACGATTTACGACGTTAAAAAATCGATTTCCCATCGATTCGTTACAGGCTACAGCCAGCGTTCACGCGCACAACGCACGGTCGCTTCTTACACGTGTCATATGCATTACGTAATATTGAGATACTTCCGTACATTTTTAATTTTTCAAAGGAATATTTACTTATAGGAGTCAAATTTAATAAAAAATAGAAGTTTTTAACGCATGTCACTGGCTGATGAAGTAATTTCTAGGCTATGGTTTTTTTAGAATGTTCCAGTGTTTAAATTGATATAAACGTGTCTGTTTTTAACAATTCTGCGATTACAGCCTTAGAGAGGCACACATCTTTGAATAAACTAACACAACTGTGCGATTGTCGATTGTTTCGCAGTCCAGTTAACTGTTTAGTTGCACAAATAAAATTGAACACTAAAAGTGTGCTCACCACCGGAAATTAAAGCAAGACTAAACAGTTTTGCGATAGTTTAGTTTCAGGCACGATCTTATAAAAGAAATATTGTTAAGATTTGATTTACTGAATTATTATTGCCGAAAGATCATTGTCTACTAATACTATTTAAAGATTTTTTTATCTCCTTTCATCGTTTTTGCTTCAATAATGATATGCATGTCAGAGGGCCGAGAGGCAGAATTTAATCACAAAGGTAATAGACATATTCTGATACATTATAAGAACAAAGAAAAAACCAACTAAGGTCAAATGACCAGTTCACTTAAGAACAATACTCGATAGCGGAACTAAGCGAAAAGTCAATAACATCTCCAGATGTTTTTATGTTATTTTTTCAACCGACAATTGTTTCCGCATAATTCGTATAATAGCTTTGAAATAAGTACGTTTTCGTGTCTTTGTCCTCTCTCATGTTAATAAACCCCAATCAAAATCTGCTCAATTTACTAATCGCTTGCTATTTTTCTGTTATTGTTATGTTCAGTTGCTATTATATAAATAATCGCACAATTATTGTTAATTTTTGAAAGATTAATGTTATTATCAAGCAATAATTTTAAAAGCTAACACATTTGTAATATTTTTTAATTTATTGGAATTTGAGTTTTTGAGAGGGCAGCCCCATATAGATGTAATTGCGGCGATAAGAGACAGATGTCAGCTGTCATTGTGTGCGCGTAAAGTCAATCGGTGAATCTCTGTAAATCTTTGCAATCCAGTTAGATTGTGTTGTGCAGTTTTCACCAAAGATTGAAGGACTGTGTGTCTGATATTACACGGTTGTTATTTCATTATCTCGCCTACAATGGAGGGTAAGTTACCACGTCTATTATGTACCTTCAGAATTTAATTCAGGAAGCCACTCCGAGATATATTTAAGCAACTTCCCAAAAGAAGGAGGTTATTAATTCGTGTGGATATTCGCACAATTCATTCACTATTAATTTAGTCCACCGTATGTAATATTTATTTATAGATTTGAATGGAAAATCTCTACTTTCACCTTAATAGTTTAAGCTCAGAATCAAAAAAAATGTCAGTGGGAAACAAATTTTACCGCAGTTACCTCACTACTCAATTAAAAAAAATGAAAGTTATGTATATGTCCTTCGATTTTGATAACTTTTTGATTGATTTCCATTGAAATAAACTATCTTTTATGTTATATGTTTCCAGCATTTTACTAACCTCTATTTTGGATACATAATTCTTATATATAAAAAATGATGTATTCGAATAAAATATGTACTCCAAAAATAAAAATGACAGCATTTAATATTATTCTTAGTAAGGGACGTCACTTCGGAAGTGAAGGCCATCCTTCAATTTATTTTCACCCCGGGGGATGGAGGGTTGCGACTGAATTCGACGTATAAATTAGGTTGAATTTGGTTACCTTTTTTAATCCCATTCCACAGATAAAAATTATTACGTTAACACATATGAACATATTCTTAAGTGCCTTTTTTATTTGTTGAATTGCAAAATAAATTGCCTTTTTGCCTTCTGACAGAAGGGCAAAGAGCTTAGAGAGTATTTAAGTACAGTTTTATGTATATCAGTAATTATAATAAGAGATTTATTTTAGTGAGACATTTTTTTTATAACATAAGGTGGCAGTCGAGTAACCGGCCACATGGATCCGCGAAAATGGCGAAGCAACCGCTGCCCATAGACATCAACAATTGCAGATGCGTTGTTTACCCTTATCCGACGGAGAAGACGCACATAAAGGGAACACTTCCCCTTATCCTCTCCTTGTAAGTACAAATTTTCGTCTATTAAAACATTAGAAACGTTACTCTAATAATTTTATTCAATAGTCTTTTTTCTGCACTCAATATAGAATATTCTTTATGTAATAAACTAACCTCAAAGGATCAATTTGTACCGTTCCCTCGTAAACAGTTAATCCAAATAAATGTTCGTCAATGTTACCTGTAACAAGAACAAATTCCTCGTTAATATTCATTAAAAGCACAACACAAAAAAACGGCTACACGTTATTGTTAAACAAATTTTACGTGCTCTCGAAAATTTTTCCCGCCACAAAATTGAACGTTATTTTCTCGTTATAACGCATTATTTATCGCAGTTATAACATAGTCCGTATTCATTTGACGTAAGGCCAATGGTACTTAGAATGAAGAATGGTATGGTGTTTTTAATGACTATTACTGTTTATGTCCACTAGAGTGATTTATTAACTACAAGCTGCCCGCGACTACGTCCGCACGGAATTAAAAAGAAAACAAATGTAGTAGCCTATGTGTTCTTCCACACTATCCTCTAAATCTATTCCAAAGTTCATTGAAATCCGTTCAGCAGTTTAGGCTATAAACTCTAACAAACATCCATCCATCCATCCAAACTTTCAGATTTATAATATTAGTAGGAAGTAGGAGGTAGGATAATTATTACATTCTTGGCATAAATTAAAAATGTCTTCTATACTCCGTAATACTATAAATGTAGTTTATTAAAAAATGTATTTCTACAATAAATTTTACGGTAGAAAATCCAGTTTCCTTAAAAATTAGATAACAAGGCAAATTTCAGTCAATTATATTTTCATATTAGAGTGAATATTTTGATTTGCAATATTTTATTTTTAGTGACTGAAGCAATACGTTGCTGAACTAAATTATGATGAGCCACGGATAAGTTGTGAAACAAACACATTTTAAAATCTTGGCATTTGAAGGATAAAACATTAATTTTAGTTTATCTTTTGTTACAGACATATATTTTTTGTTTTTGTAGTACTTTGAAGAGCTAACTATACTTTTAAATACTTAAGTAAATATTCCGGAGAGTTGCAAAGAATAAACAAATTTAAATAAAGCATTAAGTGGACTGTAGACTGCCAGTTAACATAATAACAATTATGATGTTTCTTATATCGTCTATAATCGAGTTTTTAAGTTACATTGACCCTCAAAAACGTGTTGCATCGATTCCAACCATAATAAAAATGTTATCATAAAACAATAAGCGTATCAAAATAACATCCTTGAAGAATATCGTGCATCGTCCGCGCCATGTCCTGTGATACAATTCAAACAATAGACGACAACAAAAGCGATTCGTGACGCACGTACGGACACCGTCCAATTAATACATAATTATGGTTTACTCGAAGGAATCACGACTCGAATAAAGAGCGTTATAGGCTAAGCATTAATAAGTCAGTTCGACGAACTTGTTATTGTAGATTTCCCTGAACACTATTTATACTAGACCGATTTAGGAAGGTAATATTTTTAACGAATGATTTCGCTTGTTTTTTCTGAATATCAAAAAGGTACTGTCAGTGGTGTTTTTTTAATAAATTGCTACTGTTAGCCTAAAACAAGGTTTAGATGGAGGTTTTTAAAAGTTTGTGGCAACTGCTGAACAGATTTTGATAAAATTTGACATAGATGTAGAGGATAGTCTCCAAGAACACATAGGCTTGTTTTTGTTTTTAATTCTACGCGGACGGAGTCTGAGAAAGGTGAAAGTCTGTCTTTTTGCAATGAAAACTGGTGTACCAACCCTACATAGAGTGGATACCCAAAGTTTATTATTCTCTTTTTTATTTATTTGACATAGGAAAAATACATAATTATACTAAAGTGTCTATAAACACAATGCGGGTTCGTTTCGTTTTCATTTTATATCTCGCAACAATTTCGTTCTCATTCTAATAAGACATGTTTTTCCCCTCAACTTGACTATAGAGTTTTCAAAAAATAAAACGAAAAGCTATGTTCTTGTGAGTTTTGACATGTGGTGTATCGTATAGGTGTTTTGCATCACAGTTCCAAACTGACATAAATCAAGCAAGTTGCTCGCAGCTGTTGGTAACGAGTTGAGATCTTCCATTGTTTTATTATGAACTTTAACGTTTACTCTAGAAGTTCTGATGTACAGACGAGGTAAGAAGTATTAACCTGTTTACAAAGAATAGTCTATATAGATTCTTTTTAACTTTACAGTCTGTTTTTATGTATAAAAATTGGTAGAACCATATAGAAAGGGCACCATGACACTTGTTCATGAAATGTATCTTGTTCTTTGTACTTTCGTACCTTTTTCAAGCTGAATCTACCGAAGAAGCGTTCTTAAATTGCAATAACATGAAAGATTGAAGACTTCCTTTCCCCCACAATCAAGCATTCACACAAAGCCTTTCGACCCTTTGCGAGTCCATTTGTTTTATGTATTCGCCCCTGTCTTGTCAATTTACTTGCGTATCCTTCAAATGGCTGGATAGTAAATGTTCAGATATTTATAAAGTAAAATTGGGTGTTCGTGTTTTGAGGATTTTACTCTGATTTTGTTTTGTAGTAATAATACCGACGAAAGCAGTTTAATACTTTATGATGTCATCTGAGTTAGCTATTGGTTTTCATAGATAAGAGGAGGTATTACATTGTCACTAAAATATACCTCTTTAAACTGAAAATTTCATATATGTTAATTATGTCTAATTTATTATAGAGTTTCGAATTGAATTATGGAAATACAAAATAATAGATTTAACATTTCGAAAAGCAACGTAGAGGCTTCAGTAAGTTATATCTCACTTTGGCAACTTTGTCGTTATGTATCATAAAAAGAAAAATAAATTCAAAAGCGATGCACTTAATAAAAATTTAATGTCAACTTAACTGAGTGTAAGCATGATTAATGTGAAAGAAACGTCGCCTTCAAGCGCACATGTTAGTTAAGTTATTATACAGCGTGTTCCAAAAACATTTCGACGAGTTTATTTGAAGGGAAAATTGTATTTCGGCATTGCCTTGTGAAATATTCTTGTAGTCGACGCGTATAACTTTTGAACATGGGACATTGTAAACATACTGGGAACTAGGAATTCTGTTTGAAGTTATATGTTTATAACTTTACTGTTTGTCTGGGACTACTTCAGTGGATTAAAAAAGTGTTCGTTTCATTGTACTTTGAGAAATGTACTTTTTTGGGATAATACTAACCAATGCGTTAATCTTATTATTGTATATCCAAACCTTGCGAAATTATTAAGCATCTGTACAAACAATAAAACAAACATAATCTATACACATAATAAAATTGGAGTGTCTGTTTGTAATAAAAGAAAAAAATTCAAATTTCAGGAAGATGATGTATTTTGGGCTGTTCATAACGAAAATCGCATTTATAAATTTTTGTCTGTCTGTCTGTCCGCAAGCTGCATTTGTTCCGGGTAATCCGGGGAAGGGTAGCTGACGTGGGCGGGCATATTATAGACTACTTTTCATCTATATATTGCGTGTAAGGTGTCGTGGGCAACAGTTAGTAAATAATTAATAAAATATAAACAACACTCTCGTAGATATCTTAATACTTGTTATTATTTTCACAGTAAATTTCAGCAAAATCTCTCCAATTTATCGTAACTATTATTACTAAAAACCATTTCAACAACAATAAATGTAGATTGAGCGATACAAGTCTAGACTCGTAGTTTATTTCTGACATTTAAATTACAGAACAGCTTTGAAAGATGTTCAATCACAACGTTGTTAAAATAAAAACTATTCATCGAAGAAATTTTACTTCTTACTAATATTATAAATGCGAAAGTTTAGATGGATGGATGGATGGATGGATGTTTGTAGCCTAAAAGACTAAACGGATCTCGACGAAATTTGGCATATATGTAGAGTACTGATTGGAAGAACACATAGGCTATTTAGTTTTTTTTTAATTCCATGCGGACGGAGACACGGGCAAAAGCTAGTATGTTATAAATGCGAAAATTTAAATGATGTTTGCTAGAGTTTGTCGCCTAAACTGCTGAACGAATCTTTATGAAATTTGGCATAGATGTAGAGGATTGTCTGGAAGGACACATAAGGTACTTTAGTTTTTTAATTCCACGCGGACGTAGTCACGGGCGAAAGCTAGCACATATATACACATAGATATAAGTCAAAGTATGGTGTTATGGAAAAGTTTTGAATCTATTGTTATCTTTGTTTTTTCCTTAAAGTGAATAAGTGATGACATACTACAGTGGAAACTAACGGTTAGATAACGAGGATTTTACACTATAGTACTTGTTAATTCAATAGATTTTGTTGCATTATAATAATAGAATAAAGAAAACTTAAATCACTAGCTTTAAAACTTTAAATGTTTGGATTAGTTAGAGAATTTGATACATTCGTGGTTCGTCGCTCGATCTGTCTCGAGGTCGTACGTAAGGCGTTTACATCGAAGCGTTTACACAGCAATCTCAGTGTAGAATTTCACTGTCAAGACGCATAGTATGTGTTCTATCAAAAATACTGAAAGACGCACAAGGTGTAAATTCTACGATGCCAATTTATTGTCAAATGTCATCATCAACTTGGCCTTATCCTCACACACGGAGGTTCGGCACAGTATGTTCTTGCATACATTTCTATCAGCCGTCATATCTGAATTGTTAAGCTTATCATCTTCCACACAATCCATCTATACTTTCTACGGTCTTACTCTACTTTTGTATTGTCGCATGTAAAATACTAATAGGTTGCAAGGAACATGACCGATGTTCGTTTTCTTATATTTTTTAAAAAAGTTTACGCAGTAATACACGTGTACCATAGACTTTCCTGTAAAGTAATTGATACACAACGGTGTGCGATAAAGATTATATATTTATTTATCGTGATTCGGATGTTTTTCGCGCACTAAGCTGTTTTTATTATAGGTGAACGTACTTTACAAGGCAAGGTCGGGATCTATTGATTCGTTCGGAATCTGCAAAGTCATTCTGTACTGTTTATACTATACAAAATACGTGAACGTTTATCTTACTAATATTATTAATGCGAAAGTTTAGATGTATGTTTACAGTTTGTAGCCTAAACTGCTGAACGGATCTCGATGAAATTAGGCAAAGATGTAGGGGATAGTCTGGAAGAACACACGCTTTTATTTTTAATACGCGGACGGAATCGCGGTTGAAAGCTAGTATAAATTTACAAACAAGACAGTCATTGGAATGTAGACAAGTTCAAAGATGTCGCGCGGGTTTTCTCAATGAAGTGAAGTTGGCAGCGATCCAAAGCCGGTGTTACTACGAATTGTCAACTGACATCGAGAATTTATTTTTATACATAACGATTTGTGACATGAATAATATGTAAAATAGTCAATCTGTATTTATTTAAATTTTACTTCATCAGGACAAGAAGTTTAATTAGTGAAGAAGACAGTTATTAAAAATCAACCACTGCCTTTAATATATGGTACAAAGTAAATAGTTTTTTAACGCTTTTAATTCACCAAAAGGACCAAGGCACGTTAATTTCGATATATATTATTGAATACGTTAAAGTTTATATCACAAGTGTATAAAGAAATCGACTACTGAGTAAGCATTAACCAACAAATATACCTTGAACTACAATATTATTTTTCTCATAAAGCCCAAATATTCAAACGACATTATAACAAAGTATTATATGATTAGGCCACGACCAACTCCAAATTCCATTAAAATTTTGTCGTCTATCAGATTGTAAGCGGCACCTACATATGAAGTGAAGTATTTCGTTTCAGAATTTGGCCGATGATGTATAAATTGATATACGAACAATAGGCAATAAATAAAACAAGTAGGACGATACATAAATATAATTGACCTGGTTAAAGACATCAATACATATTTGCATAATTATTAATACTATACTCAGAGACGTTTAATGGTAACTAGGAATCACTTAGTGCAGAATTTATATGAAAAGGAAAAGGACTATGAAAAGTTTACATAAGTCCTTTAACACTGCTTAAATAACAAACGACTCTAGGTGCTGTAGTTGAAATTGTTATATTTTTTTTATAATATAAGGTGGCAAACGCGCAAGCGGCCACCTGAATCCACCGAAATGGAAAGCGACAAATGCCCATAAACATCCGCAATTGCAAATGTGTTGCCTACCCTTAATTGACGGAGGAGGAGACGCACATAAAGAGGACATTTCCCCTTCCTATACATCTCCACCGTCAAATCTACTTTATGTTGCAGGTTGAAGCTAAGGAGTATGGTTACAAATACACAAAGAATAAAACCCTCACAGTAATCTCTTTAAGCTATTATTAAACATATGAAATGTAATTTTATTATTGTAATTCTGTATTTAATTTAATATTCTACATTCAAGTATCTTTTGAGGTAACCTCTCTTTGTAAATATAATATTTTAATTAATAGACCTCTCGTATGAATACGGCGAGTATCTTCGTCGACTGTGACATTGGAATATAATGATTTCATATTTATTAATCAAAAGATACTTCAACATAAAGAGAAGACTTTCAAAGATATAGACTCGAATATAGAGAAATATTATACATAACTTTGTTTTATTTGAAAAAAAAACTAAGGCTCTAATGGCGATATAACGCCATCTGTTGCCTGCATTTTAAAAGAAAGATTTTAAAAGTTTTTATTTAAACAGAGCAAACTGTAACATTATATTTAAACTTTTTTAAATTATACTTTAGCCATCGATGAAAACATTTGGTAAAGAAAAACTTTATGGTGAGTGATATTTGCGGAACTTTTGCGGAATCTTACTTATTACGTCTACTGTCGATACTTCGAGCGTTGTAATTAATCGTATAACAATTCAGGGAAGAAGAGGAATCAAGGACACCTTAATTGTAAAAATCGATTCATTAGTTTAGGCTCTAGGCCATTACAATGGTAATTTGCATATAAAACTCACGCGCGAAAACTTTTACTTTTCAGCCGGTAATAAAAGATAGCTTTTATTTTGTGAAACAATAAAAGTTAAATTTATAATTCACAAAAAGTGTAGTCACTAATTATTTTTTTTTTTAGCTCAAACATTTTGCAATCGAGTGTACTATGGTGAAGACATATTAGGTCAGTCTGTGACAAGAGCCTTCAATCCATGCACATGTCATTTGTCCGTTTGACTCGTATCAACTGACCCATTTATAACATAACAAGCTCTTTATATTTCTTTGTTTTCAATTACATAACATACTGCGTCGCTGTTCCAATTAAAATCGTATAATGTTACGTTTAAATGCTTTTAGATTATAATTCTTAACGGAAATACATATGCTACCGCATTTATATAAGGAAACATATTTTAGGCAGTAGTATTTAAGTAACTGACTAGTTTTTGCCTGCGACTTTGTCAGCTCTGAATAAATAATCTTAATCTATACTTCTATAATATCATAATAAAGCGTAAACACACACTTCTTTGTTGCCTAAGATGTCAGCAATTACAGCATATTTTTGAATAACTATTTCTTTAATAAAAAGCCCTACACTTACGACATACATTAGACTATATATTTCACGCTATTAAACTTAAGGGGTAAAAAAATTGGAAAAACACCGTCATGTGTGAAAGTGATCATAAACTACGAGCTGCCAACATCTAGTAAGCAAGGTTGCTATGGTTGTCATTTGTTCTTAAGTTTTGACATTTGCAATTGAAAACTTTACAAATGTAAAAATAAAATAAAATTCTTATAATTTCATGCAGATAAAGCCGCACGGGAAGAGCTAGTAAGTAATAACATCGATTATTCAATGTCCCATCATAACGAGTCTAGGCGCTGGACCATACATAATTACTCTAAATCATGCGGGCTACAAAAAAAAACAATTCCTTCGTAGTAGCCATTTGACAAATGTACGTAATATCCTCCCTTGTTCGTTGTAATGACTTGGTAACACTATCGTATGTATAGAGGTGCGGGCGACTGTTAGCGGATTCATGAGTGGAGCGATTTTCAAGTTTATTTTTCACGATAATTTTATTATTGATAGATTTAGTATTCGATTATAAAATAAAATATTAAAGTAAATTCAGTCTTGTATTAAAATTAAACATTTTTGTAGTGAGCGTATAAAATCAGAATTGTAATTCTTGCATGTATGCAAGTGATGGCTTTATTTAAGTAATAATTTTTTACTTTGAATTAGTCGTTAAATAGAAATATAATTTACACAAACAATGTTTTATTTGAAATTTATTTCACTCGATGATAATGTCACTGGTTTAATAGTTATTTTTCTGGAATAGTTTTACCCGCTAGCACTTGGCCACACGTCTGTACTTCCCTATTTTATTCTATCCAGCGGGGTGGAAGTCGCCAGTCACGGCACTCTATCACATCTCACCTAACGCGCTGTCGACGGTAACTCGGTCATTTTTTTCCCGAAGAAATCTTTACGTGTGGTACAAGAATCAATAACATCGGGTCATCTATACTAATATTATAAAAGAAAGATTTGTATTTTTGTATGTATTAGTATAATATAAATCAAAAACTGCTAACATTAGAAAGCTACTTTATCGCTACGTTTTTTACTACATTTTAATTTAACGCGGATAAAGTTGCGAGCAACAGCTAGTTATTTATAATAATAAAAATCTGCGCTATAAAATACAAATTGGACAAATATATACAATTTAATGTACTTTTTTACGAATACTACTATATTTGAAAACAAGGCAGCTTAATAGACATTTTATACAGGTGTTTGGAATAAGGTGTAGTCCAAATAATAAATATTTATTACATAAATGTTTACATTTGATTATTTACGATATACGACTGGTATTTCAGTTTTTATTTTTTCTATCGCTACAGCTTATAATTTGGACTGAACACGTTGGATTTGTTGCGTAAATTATTTCTTTACGGGGTACGTAAACGTATCTGTTGTAATTTCACGATAAACCTCCCGCTGTCGCAGCGTGATGCCGTTTACAAAAATTCCACTTTCAGGAAACCTTTTGACGCGTAATGAAAAGGAGCTATGGGGAAAAATTTCCTTGTATTTTTAGCGGTTGGTTGAGGTAATACTTAAACGATAAAAGCAACAATGAATTAATGAAGTTTACCAATTTTACTTTATAAAGTAAGTAATCTTTGTTGTAAACTATTAATTAATAATAGGTTTTGTAATATATTTTTTAATATAAAAGCAACTTTGTTGTAAATTGCAATTGTTAATCGTATTAATGTTATAAATAGCTATTGCTCGCGATTTCTTAGCTTATTAATGGTGAAAGAATTTTGGTGATCGGTTCAGTATTTTTTGAGTTATTTCTATCATCATCATCATCCACTTGCCCTTATCTCTTACGGAGGATGTGCTGCTCTTCCATACATCTCTCAGCCGTCGTATCTGAATCCACTCCTTTCTTAAGCATATCCTCTTTCACACAATACATCTATACTTTCTTCGGTCTTCCTCTACGTTTGTAGCCACATTCAATCTTAACATTTTCTGGATTAATATACATTATTATTATCATTTATGTCCATAGATGTAAAAATCTAAAAGTAAAAATATTTCCTCTTTATAATATTAGTATAAATGAAAATTTGAATGGATGTTTACTAGCTAATGTATCTCGATAACTTAACACAGATGTAATTCATAGAACACATACGCTACTTACTAAGTTTTACTTTTATAAATCTTTTAAACATATTAAGCGGAGTATACGTAAAATTCTAAAGCAAAAGAGACTATCTACATAACTTAATTTCCACGAAAAGATCCGATATAAATTCCCCCAAGAACCCGCTGTCAACTTAAGTTTTGAGTTATTAATTCTCCCGTCTGTCTTTCATTCAGTATGTCGACTTTCTTAAACTCAATTATAGTTCCTTAGCACCGATTCTTTCATGTCATTTGCACAAACGGACGTCTCGACTTCTATACTAAAGACGTTTTATGTCCGAACTTTGTCAGCGAATTTATTCTAGATCTTGATATCTAGATTTCGATATGAATTGACTAAGTTGTAATGATTAACGTTTTATCTTTGTAAGAATAAAAGATAAAGAACAGATGGAGGGTTTTATTTGTGACAATATTTGATTTGTTTTGTAATATGTTTGAATACAGACACTTAATAACCGAATAATTAAGTCCTAGTTAAAGTACTACTTAGTTTAAATCTATACTAATATTATAATAAAGATTTATATTTTTTTATGTATTGAAATAACTCAAAAACTACTGGATTTCGAAAATTCTTTAACCATTAAAAAGCTACGTTAACAGTGAGTAACATAGACTATGTTTTTCAATTATTACTTTTTATTTCACGAGGAAAAAGTCGCGAGAAACAGCTAGTACCATATATACAATCCAGAGTACAAAAGTAAGGGGAAAAGTATTAACTATTTGTACTTAAAAACAACAAACAGAACCTTTAAGTAATAAATGAACAGCACCATACTAGTGTTATAAATGCGAAAGTATGGATGGATATATGTTACTAGATATCTCGATACGGCAGAAAAGATCTGGATAAAATAAGGCACATTAGTAAAACATACTCCGGATAAACACATAAACTACGTATTAAGTTCTTATTTCTCGAGGACAAACTTTTTAAAAAAAACTAATACTCTAAATTGTTCAATTTATATAAAAATAGTAAGCATTGAAGTTATTTCTGGTACGAAATGTAAATAAATTGACACTAATCTGCAATAATCTACACGCGTTACTGTCATGCCCAAATTGTGTTTACGATTGCCAAAAAGAGCGCCCACAAACACAATAAACTAATTAGATAAAGTGATAACAACCTTAAAGATTCATTACCAAAACACACCTTATAACAAGTAGTTAAAGTACAGTTTACCATGTTTGATTTTCTTTAGTTACATCCATTCATCGAATTGACAGTAGCCTACCGGGCTTAGCTATGCCATAACTTTTTCGCAGCATGGTTTCCTATTTCGTTCAAGGCGATCTCTGACGTCACAAAATCCATTAAATATTAGCTCATTACACGGCAATTATCGCGTTTTTTTACATGTTAAACGTTTTATTTATTAAATTTATTAAAACTTTTTTGGATGACTTCGATGGTGACATTAACTGTGAATAATCTAGCATTTTAAAGTTTAAATCTTTTTTTAAACCGTTTCACAGCTTAAGCCCTTTATTCTTAAACTAGCTTTTGCCCGCGACTCCTTCCGCGCGGAATAAAAAAAAACAAGAGCTAGTAGACTATATGTTCTTCAAAACTATCCTCTACATCTGTTTCAAATTTCATCGAAATCCGTTCAGCCGTTTAGGCTACAGTTCTAACAAACATCCATCTAAACTTTTGCATCTCACTAATATTATAAATGCGAAAATTTAGATGGATGGATGGATGGATGTTTGTTACAGTTAGTCTGATACGAAGAACATATAGTATAATAGATTTTGTTGTTAATTGCACGCGGACGGAGTCGTGGGCGAAAGCTTGTTTCTAATACTAGTAAGATAGTAAGTTATGACGTCATTGTACAAAAGACATTAATCAACGAATATAGATTAAAAACATATTCGAATACGTAGGTACTTCGTAATCGACACATTTAGAACGACCCGAATAGCTAAGCGCCGTGGGTGGCTAATTGCGGGCAATTTTATGAGTACCCTACCATATAATTATATAGTTGCATTAGTTCATGCTATAATGCTATAATGCTATAAATTATTCAGCTATTCATAATTTAATATAGCTATGTGGTTAATATTCCTAATCAATTATTACTGATAAATTCGAGTAATAAAAAAAATCAGGAATAAGGACTTCTTTAAGAGAACAATAATTGACATAACTATCTGTCTTTTGTTAAAGACAGAGATAGAAATAAGAGATTTTACTTTTCGTGTCCGTTTGGAATATTAAAAGATAAATTACAGATTAGGTGAAGATTATGTATTTGCTTTGCTGATAACGAAAATCGCATTTAAATTTTTTTCTGTCTGTTAGCCGCGTTTGTTGCATGTAATCGAAACGGCTGGGCCGATTTGGACCTGACTTTCATTGAAGGGTAGCTGACATAGACAGGCATTATATGCTACTTTTTTATCTTACTATTGTGGACAAAGTCGCGGGCGATTAGTCTAGATATAAATCACTCTAAAATCGATGAATATAAGAACATATACATATCTAAACCTACCGCAATAAAAACTGCATGAAACCGACCGGGCTAAAATTATAATGTCGACGCACCCGACGACATCCGCGACCTCATAAATAAACAATGGAATATAAATCTTATTCCAACATATGTAAATTCCTTTTTCAATAACCAATCGACGCGTTCCATGTCCTTTTAGAAATCTACAACCTTCTCCATTCAAGAACATCTACGCTCCATATCGTTGTAACTCCAAAACGACTCACGCAATATTGAACTTTAACACGTTTTTATTGTGAACAATTTCATTTGTTACATATGGAATGCATGTTAAGGAGTCACTGGAGTCTGGATAATGCCCTTTGTTGATCTGTGAATCTTTTTAAATTTCAACCTATGCACCTTACTAATAGAGTTTACATTTGGTTGTGTTCTACTAAGCGAACAGAAAAGGATAGACTTAAGATGCAACGTACCGCTTCTATAAATATGAACTTTATACTCAACAGAATTAGGTTGGTTTTTCATTATTGTTATTGGAAATGTCACGGCGGTGTCGTGACATTGCATTCCAGGCGGTGCGAACGACTCCCAGATGACAACGACCAGACAAGGGCAGCGGCCACTTGCCGATGCAGGGGCCATCGCCTACGCTCGCTCAACCACGTATTGCCATCCACTTTGTATGATGCATTGCTTATGTATCTCACATGAATACATCGATACTTTGAAGTTGGAGATTTATAATTTTCAAAGTAAGTTATATATACTCTTTTTTATACCATTAAATGGTTCGTTTACCAAACAAAGAAGTGGCCACTTAAATTAACCATAATAGCGAAGCGAGCTCCGCTCATAGATATCATAAATTGCAGATATTTAGTCTGCAGAAGGGGAACACACAGAAAGAGCATAGTTCGTCTTCATATGCACCTCCTCCGTCTAATCAAACTTCATCTTTCTACAAGTAGGAAGGGAAAGGGACTAAAACTATGCCTCCAGTTCGCACATTCATTAGATGAAAAGTCTCATCGCCATCTTAGCAATATAAAGTAATATGTCGCTTTATTCGTTTATTTAACATGAATTTACATAGTTTTCTTTACTGCATTATCCAGATACATGGTATCATGTAACTACAATTATAGATAAAGACTTCTTGCTTTAACCTTACTTTCTTACCAATATAATAGATGTAAAAGTTTAGATAGAAGGATGGATGGATGGATGTTAGTCAAAGTTTGTAGCCTAAACGGCTGAAAGGATTTCAAATTTGGCATTGATGTAGAGGATATTATATCACATTTGTTTTTTTTTAATTTCACGCGGACGGAGTCATGTGCGAAAGCTAGTAATATAAATAGATAAACACCTACTATATAAAATAACAATACAACACAATTTTGTAGCAAATATATACAAAGCTAGTTAACTTAAGATTAATAGATTGTTGTTAAATTTATCTCTGTTCTGGCTTTATTTATCTTTGATAAATATGTCTGACAATAAAATAATTCGGATTCCTTAATTTGATCCATTTTATTATCTAACTTAGGTGTAAACTTAAGCAGATAGAGCTCATATTAAAGTGAACAAAGTTGCATACTTGAAGGCTCATTGAAGATTCACTCGCGTATGGAACTGAGCCAAGAGACTGAGAAAATTTTATACTTGCATTGTCACTTAGTGCGAGAGTTTAGTGATATCGTTGATGTTGGAATGTGAATGTAAAATGTTTTCAGCTTTTAATGTGACTTTAATATAAGATTTCAGATAAAGTTTTCATGAATCGTATGCAATTTAGTTACAAAAAACTGTTAAAGTCAGATTCAACAATTGTGATCAGTAAAATAATATTAAGTCAACTATTTATTAAAATACTAGCTGTTCCCATGCGACCTCATCCGCACAAAATTATAAAAATTTCATTTTATTGTTCACATTTGTCAAATTATCAATTGCAAATGTCAAAATGACAAACCATGGCAAACTTGCTTCCTTAATGTTGGCAACAACTTATGGTCTCTTTCCCACATTAGGGTCAAAAAAAAAATTTACCTCTAACTTTAACGGCGTGAAAGCTTAAAGCGTGACGTAACTGTAGGGCTTTTTAAAAAAAAAAGAGTTATTAGAAAATATGCTGTAATTGCTGACATCTTTGGCAACAAAGAAGTGTGCGTTTACGCTTTATTATATTAGTATAGATAATTATATTATAAACATCAATATGGTTTTGTTTTATGAAACTACCCTACTATTGTCAAATAATACGTAAATCGCAGTGTTTTGAATTTTAACCAGACGTCAACACCATTTGAATATTAACACCTTAATCTCATATCTCTAGCCATTGCCTGCTTGCGGTTAAGTCTACAGAATTTATATAAACAAAACATACTAAAAATTCTTGCTTGTATCAAAATGCTATAGATGGTTAGGTATAGTCAATAATTTTTGTAGTTTAAAAATAAAATCCATTGTTAGGGTCAAACAGATCGAATTAATTAATAATTATCGTAAGATTAACTTCTGAAAAAACCATAAAACTATATATTCAGTTAAGAAATAAACCAAGTTAACTGAAAATAAATAAAATACAAGAATTTAAAACAATTAAACTGTCCAACTTAATAAAATACAGAAGCTGTTAGTATTTATTTATAGCTGTTATTTTATTTTACTTCCGTTTGTTTTTATAATGTATGTTTTTCGGCGGTTTAACTAATTGGTTTGAACTCCGCGTGTTGCAGGCGGCCATCTTGGGCCGCCATATTGGTTTGGCTCGCCGTTTCCAACCATCCGCGACGGAAGGAAGTCAAGTTTGGGCAACTCGTATATTTTAGTCCATATGTGGTAAGAAATGTGTACTCTGTGATGATTTTAAAAACTAAAGTATTAAAAAAGTGTTTTCTCTCGACTATTCTTGCTCGTTAAAACGTGCTGTACTTTGTCGTATTGTAATTTTGTCTATTTTCAGAATCAGAAGAAATGGGCAAATTATAGTTAGTTATGGACAAGTATAGTTCTTTTAGAATATCATAACCGCGTAAGTTCCGCGAAGTTAAAAGCCGCCTTGATGTGAAAACTACTATACCTAACATTTATATTATTAAAGTCTTTGACGCATGATCTATTGTGCACGTGTAACGGTACTCGATGTGTAAAACCGCGTGTGTGAAGAGCAAACAGACAAAACAAACATCGGCTGGACTTATTAGATAGACGCTAATGTTCCGACAAACACAACGTTCATTCACATTTTGTGTACATCCAATATTACGCTCTGTTACTGTGTTTTGTTATTGAACTGTACTCACTGTAACTCATTAATAAGCAGAAATTTGCTGTACATTTCCTCAATAATTAAAATTGTTATCTAACTTCTTTTAGAAAGATAGCGACCTTGAAAATCTTCAACCACTTTTGCCAAGTAATGTCAACATTATTTATAGTCGATTTCAAGTAGATGTCACTTGAATAATCATTTTAAAATATTGTTTTTGACCACCCTTTTCCTATCAATAGCTCGTATAATACTCGAGGACAACTTAATTTCAGATGGGATGTTGGCCGAGTATTAAAATACTTATTATTTGTCACTTATTTATTCAATACTAGCCATTTTTCGCGACTTTGTCCGCGTGAAATTAAACAGTATAGTCAATGCTACTCGCAGATAAATTACCTTTCTAACGGTAAAAATTTTTTTTAAAATCGAGTCCGTAGTTTTTAAGTTATTTCAATACATACAAAAATACAAATCTTTCCTCTTTATAATATTAGTATGGACACTTCCTTATTTACACTTTCATTTTTTTAATAAAGTATTTGTGGACATCCTATTTATAAGCGACAGCGTTTAAAGATACATGCTTCCGCGTATGCCTTAAGTCAACAAGTGAGGTAGGCGGGGAACACTTAGGCCAGTATTGCTTCTTGAGTGCCATTACGTTGGCCAAAATGTGCGGCATTTTATTACCTGTGCTCTTTCCTTTTAAACGATGGAGAACCCTTGGTCGTATGTTCTTTCCATGTTAGCTGTCTTTTCGTCTATTATGGAAATAATAAGCATATCATAATGTACTATTTTTGCTATTTCCTCAACTTCTAAGAGTTAAAGTTATCGTGAGATTTGTCCTTGACTTCCTAGATTGTGGTCGTAAAGATATTAAGAGTCTGTCCCACCACTGGCTGATAGTCTCAGATAGCTTAAAAATTACGTCACTGTCATAAGGTAACAAAGTCTGATATTTCCATCACATATTTTACACGTTCGATTGTTATCAGACAATTTACAATTTGGTGGGACAGGCCCTTAATGTGATTTTGTATATTAAAAATTAAATACTTAATTAAATCTTTATTGTCTTGAATAGAGTTGAATTTCGTAAAATTATATTTAAACTGTATTTAGTTTTTTAAGGTAAATGTTGCTTATAAATCAGATATTCCTTCATTTCCCGAAAATCACTTTTCACAAGCAGAATTCAAGTTAATTAAGTTAGATAAGTGTAGGTATCAAAGACTTTAAACAAACGGCTCTCAAAATTGTCGACTTTGAAATGGCTGTTGCCCACTTTGTATCCTTCTCGGATTGTTATCAAAGAATCTATACAATTATTTAAATAGAAAAAGCCTCAAAGGAGATCATTATTATTTTATTCAGAGAATTATACATTTAGAAACATTTTATTAAATTCATTATTTTGTATCTTCTGTTAATTAGTAATTGTAACACGTTTATTATTACAGATATTAAGAGGTAACATAACCGTGGGTTAACCACTCCTCAAAGTCAAATCAAAATTCTCTCTCTACAATTAAAATAGCCATGCGTTTTTACAGGAATATGGGCTGTGGAAACAAACGTTATTTTAAACTGGTTTACGTTCAAACTTTATAATTATTGTAAAGTTTTATTTCCAATTCGTATCCATTACACACCGGCATATAATTTCCAAA
The DNA here is from genome assembly GCF_000836215.1 of Papilio polytes. Lineage (NCBI taxonomy): Eukaryota > Metazoa > Arthropoda > Insecta > Lepidoptera > Papilionidae > Papilio > Papilio polytes. Next base: position 6,021,705 of record NW_013526359.1, read on the forward strand.
AAAATAATCTAAACTCTCAAGTATTCGTGCCAAAAAGAAATCTTTATTGTAAGGGTGCTTTAATTGTTCCCAGTTTCTCACAAGTTGGGCAAAGGTTTTACCGGCAGGAGTACCCTTTTAGGCTTTGCTTTTAATTAGTGCAGACAGTAGAAAAGGGTTCAAGGGTTTTCGATTGGGGGTGAGATGTACTCGACTATCGGATTGTGCGAACTCCGGTGCCTTAGTATTTGATATACGGGATAAGTGGATGGAATAAAGGACATGACGGCTTCCCTTCGTATTGTTTTTATAGTATTTGGCGTTAATGCTTTCTAACGCCTATCGCACATTGAGTCGTATTTGTGGGCTAATGATTCCCACTTAGTTGCAACGATAGTTTATTGTTATAACGTAAAAAATAATCACTTTATAGTGTTTTGAAAAAGCCAGCTGTCTTTACGTGTGAGACCTAACTTTTTTTTTTTATAATTGTAGTGTTGACAAGGATTAAACTTTACTTTACTTTGTTTTTTATATTTTTTTTTAACTTAGGACTATTCAGATACGATATTTATTTATTTAGAAATAGTTAAGAAAATACATGACTTTTAACTAATTACTACAAACTATTATCTGTCTATAAATTATTTTAATAAAATTAATATTCGACTCTTTAATAACGAAAAGCGATAGCTTACAATTTAAATCATTTCCATTTCTTGTTAATTAATTGGAGCTTTCAAAAGTACTTCAATTAAATATTATATTTAACGAAACGAGCGACTTCTGTTCCTTTGATCGAACTACTGTGACTTCAATACGACGAATGTGCAAATGATAAAAACAAAAGCCAAACAATTAAAATACCTCCTCAATAAAACGTGGGTTTAAAAGAGCGGATAATAATGTTACAAAAATGAGCTAACTAGTTGTTGCCCGCGACTCTGTTCTCGTATAATTAAAAAAAAAGTGAATAGCCTATATGTTCTTCTATACTATCCTCCAAGTCTATGCCAAATTTCATCGATATCCGTTCAGCCGTTTAGGCTACAAACTCTAACAAACATCCATCAATCTACATTTTTTATAATATTAGTATGAAGTATAATAAATACATGGTGTTTTAACATTTAATTCCACACTTACGATTGTTATTTGTTGGATCTTAACATATAACGTAGCGACATATTGTAATTTTAAGAACCTAGTTTACATCACAACTCTTACTTTCTTCTAATATTTAGATGATGAAATGATTACGTCACAAAACGATTAATCAGCGTATAATTGAATCGAATGCTAGTTAAAATCGACAATTTGAGGAGGGAAATTGCAATGTTTATTTGACATCCGCGAATAAACGCTATCATTAGTTAGTTAAAGCTAAATTTTCTCATATCTGTCTACACCTCTAGGTAACATGCGTTAATGTTTATCATGGTGTTATTGCGAACAGAATTGATAAAGCAGAAGTGGCTATAAAATTATACTAAAGTTATTTTTAATATAAACAAGGACAGCATTATGTAAAAACTAGCTTTCCCCCGCGACTTCGTCTGCGTGGTATTAAAAAATAAAAGTAAGAAGCCTATGCGTGCTTCCAGACTATCCGCTATATCTTTGCCAAACTTCGTCGAGATCCGTTCAGCAATTTAGGCTAGAAACTCTAACAAATATCCATTTCTCCATCTAAACTTTCGCATTTATGATATTAGTAAGATATTTCATATATTTTCTGACAAATTACAGTCTATACCAAAACACTTTAACAAAATGAGGGCTCTTAATGAAATACTGCTCTCATTGCCACAATATAATTAAATAACGAAAGATATCTCATCTCCAGATTGAAACGTAACTGAATCACGTCCCTGTGATGTGTCCATTAAGTTAAATAACTTAAGTTACTTCTATGTTAAGTTGTACCCGGAAATGTCAAGTTAAAATTAAGTAGACAGTTGTGGGTGTTAATAGTTATCTTAGAAGCGAACGATTAATAGCATAGACAATATTTTTTTTGTTGTAATTGAAAAATATTTTTTTTTTAAAATACAATACCAAGAAAGTTGTCTTTGAAATGTATTTTCATGACTCATGTATTTAAAACTAGCTGTTGCCGGGCGGCTTCATCCGCATGTAATTATGAAAATTTTATTTTATTGTTGACATTTGTCCAATTATCAATAGCAAATGTCAAAATGGCATGACATGATAAACCATAGCAATCTTGTTTTCTTGATGTTAGCAGCAACTTATGGTCTCTTTCCCATATTAGTTTTTTTATCCAAAATATTTACCCCCTAACTTTGATGTCGTGAAAATAAATCATCTAAAGCGTGACGTAAGTGTAGGGTTTTGTTAAAGAAGACAATAATTCAAAAATATGCTGTAATTGCTGACATCTTAGGCAACAAAGAAGTGTGTGTTTACGCTTTATTATAATAGTATAATACTTTCATATTACAGTCAAGAAAAAGTTAACAATAACTTGTAAAGGTTTTATATAAATAATCTAGAAATTGAAACAGTATGCAATTTAAACATCGTAAAATAAAGTCCGAATTAAACGTCAACCATCAACTGACAAAATTGGATATGTTTCAGTTAAATTGATATTTCCAATTAATTCATATCCAGTCCCCGGAAACGGGATTATAATGGGATAAGCTATTAATGCTTACGAAGGTTGCTATAATTTGTTCCCCCTGACCTCGTGACCTTGAGCAGTTAACACCAGAATGAGATCGTTAAATGGTTTTTAACACTTCAAGAAATAGAGTTAAGACAATGATTAACTATGCCATAAAATATACACACTTAAGGCGTAACATTTTCTTCTTAATTTCATCCCAAACATTGCATGCAATTTCAAATAAAGTAACAAAAATAAAAAAATGTCTTCAATGAACTTTCTATAAAAGGAATTTATATAAAAACAAAGACAATAATAATTTTTTTTTTATATGAGAAGGGGGCAAACGAGCGGCGGGAACATAAATGTGGTCAACGACGCCCATGGACATCCGCAACATCAGAGGAACTACAAATGCGTTGCCGGCCTTTGAGGAAATTGTAGGTTCGCTTTTTCACTGTAATTTTTAAAATATTTATTTGCAATTCATACATTTACTTTTATAGATTATATAAAATTAAAATACCCACAGTTTTGCTACAATTATTTACTGCAATAAAAATAATAAAACCACATAATACCGCAATATTACAGCGCAAACAATTTCGCGATTGTATACTGCAGTGCAATTTCTTTCACCATTTGCATATTCGTTACCGGAAAAACGAACGTAAAACTCATCATTTGGTTCACAATTTGCATACTGGATTGTGTGCAGCTATCACTAAGGGTCAGTTCACACTGATTAAATTCCGATATATTTTAAGATGAATTAAATATTGAAATATCGATACTTATATTCAATCATGGAGGAACATCACTAATACTACTACAAATTCTTCTAAATTAGAGTAGAGTATGTTTTTATTTATGCGATTTTTTAGATAATTATCCTAGTTAACAATATTATTGTGTAAGTTAATTACGAGCGTCCTAAATTAACATATTCAGATTAAAAAAAAACTGTAGCATGTACTAACAAATAAATGAGATGCGGAATGACGTGATTTTCTCCAATACTCTCTCCATCGAAACAGGAACACTCACCAAGATTTCGCATACGAATGTATTTTAGAGTCGTAAGGAAGGAAAATTGTCGCACGAGAGTGAAACAAGTCACTGAATTTTAGTTGCTCTGATAAACTAAACAATAACAAAAATTTTGAATTTAGAATTATTGTCTCTATTTTAAACCGATTATTAAAAAAAAAACAAAGTACAACGTACTTGATGTAAATAAATAAATCCTAAACACATCCAAACACAACATAAAGTGATCAAATAAAGTTAATTCACAATCACAAATCACAGGAATAAAAACGATTAAATCAGACACACAATTCTGCCACAAACACGAACCACAAAGAAATTCAGTTTAGATTTCTGAACGTCGTTAAATCGAAGAAAAAAAGCAATTCGAATTTAAAACTATTGCGCGCCAAGGAGCGGAATAGTGCGTTCAGTTTGGCGCGAGCTTGCGATACGGACGCGCGTCTCACTGCCCGTTCCGTCGCAATGAATCGAACGCAACGATAACCACCCGATTACGTCTAGGGATGCGACGTCATACTTTATCGATAAGCGTAAACGCAATCTGAAATAATGCAACCAAAACGAATGCAAATTTTTATTTGTAAACCAATAAATTAGATTGTACTAAAGATTGTATTATATTTATTATATATTACATTTAAATGTACATGCATTTACTTGCGTAATGTTTGGTGCCTAATGCAATAGTTAAGTTGCTTAACAGAGAATGTGATTTAATTAAACGTTCTCTTGATAATTCATAACAACACCGACATATATTTAATATCAGTAATATGCTAGTGTATTCATTTATCAAATGAAGAATCGAATCGAATCGAAATCGAATAAAAAAATCGACTCAAAATCGACATGGAAACTGACTACATCACTCGAGTAGCGCTACAAACTACATCGTGATTTATTGCCGTGTAAAAATAATCGAGTAGCCGGCCATAAGTCAACGACACGAAATTTATTCAATTTATAGACAATCTTATCTTGTTTACATTTATGGCCGGCACACGGTGAATGACCTAGAAATAACTGATCAGTGTAAACTGAGCTTCGCATCTTCGCTTACATGATTTTAGTATAATTTACTATATCAGTAAGAGTGTAATTTATTGACACTCGATCCATATTGTTAGTTTTTTCGATTTTTTTTTTTATTTAGGCTTCGCCGTATGTTGAAGTTCATATTAATTGGGTATAATCACTGTATATTAGACAATTTTAGTTGAATTTAAATAAAATATCGACGTCTATTGAATTAAATGTGATCTTCGTAACAGTATATTGTTGTAAACGGTTCCTGACTGACTTACAACTTTAGAAGCTTGCAATTATTGGTCGCGAGAATCGCGTTAAATTATCTTACTATTATTTTAATTATTTTACTAATATTAAAGTTTAAATAGGTGGATGTTTGTTAGGGTTTGTTGAAGTCTGTAGTCTGGAAGAACACATAGGCTAATAACTTTTATTTTTTATTTTAATTAAACACGAATATAGTTGCGGGCGAAAGCTAGTAATGATATAAATTCTTGACCTTTAAAAAAAAGGAGGGCGAAATACGTCACTTGATAGTGTTTACTATTTTTAATACGCGATTGACCCCATCATTTCTCAGCTGAGAGCTTGATAGCGACTTTATCGGCGTTTAAAATGTTATTAACCTCTGATGTCACTGATGTTATTATTTATAGATTGCTTCTTAGATATTTTAAAATTCTTACAAAATATTAAATATATCATAATTAAGTGTATGATAAATTCATAGTAAAGTGTTATTAGGACATAAAAATGGTAAATTAGTACCACATATATATTGTATGTTACCTTACAGGTACTTAAACGTTTAAATTATTAAAAAATCATACATAGTAAATTAAAAAATAACCGTAAGTTTAAAGTATCGATAAAGTTTAACCAAAAAGTCGCATCACTAGCACGTTATCGATGTTACGTTTTGTCGACGTTTGAACAAACGATTGTTTTTGTATGCATGTAAAATGCAATACATCGATTTTTATATTAATGATTGTGCGTAGCCTGAATACATGGTCATATCGAGTTTTTACTAGAGACTACAATGTCTATGAATGTGCGATTTTACAGGACAAAAATTTATTGTAACTAGAACTCGCATAATTATACAATTAAACCTTTATAAATAGACCTCTTGTTATCTATAATAAAAAAAATCAAATGCTTGGCTTCTATATTTAAACTTCTACTTATTTTTTTTTATTTTACAAAAAAACAAAAAGAAGACAAATCGTAAAAGGTTTTTTTTTCAGATATCAATCACCTACGTTTTAATTTCATCGCCGTATACAATTTAATTCCTTAGGACTATCCATGAAAACCTAAATATATTGTGTGTGTCGTGTGTTTCTCTAAAGGGTATTGGAAACGTCTAGAAGGTTCCATACAAACTTAATCATTCTCAAAAACCATATGAGTATTATAAATAACGTAGTTCTCTGCATACGAAAACATATCTTCGTTATTTTTACCGGCCTATTTTGCGTCAACGATTATCGTTTATAATATCAGAGAATGGAAATGAAACGGGCCATATGTCGCCATTTTGTACGCATTTCCTTCCCCAAAGATGGCGTAGCGCGAAACATTTTATGAAAGCAGGTGTTCTGTATGTTCGCGTCTCTGAATGATAATAAAATTGTTAGTCTCTAACGTATTCCATTGTTTAACACATTTATATTTTTAAATTAATAACATAAGATGTTAAATTTCTAAGGGCCTGTCCCACTAAACTGTAAATTGTCTGATAATAAATCAACGTGTAAAACATGTGATGGAAATATCAGATTTTGTTACCCTATCTGACAGTGACATTATTTCTAACCTAACTCTCTGAGCCTCTATCAGCCAGTGGTGGGACAGGACCTTAATCTTATATCTCCTATAATCTTAACGGTATAAATGCCGAAACAAAACATTTTTTTTTAGGAAATTTTATCAAAGAGATTTACAAATATGTTGCATATTAATGTTTATTCAACTACCAACAATAAAACATAGCCTTTGCTATTCACTAATGTAGTTATCTAATGGCGAAAAAATGTTTGTAATCAGTCGAGTAGTTTTTGAGTTTAATCAAAACAAATAAAATAACGAATATTTCCTGTTAATAATATTAGTATAGTTGTTTATATAGATTTCCTGACTGACAAGAGGACCATGTTTTATATACGGAAGAAATAGTGGCTTTTTTGTAACATTAACAATAAACAAGCAGACAGATATATCCTTTTTCTCAAACACGATCAATTTTACTTAATTCTCTGATCTCCGCTTTAGTATATCTGAAAGGGCCCTAATCTTTACATTTTCTTCAAACTAAGCAACCGTTGTTTGTAAAATTACAAAGTTATCGCACACGTAATAATGTTACGTTTTACAAATTACCTTATATCCATGCATAAAATTACACTTAAAGAAAATATGGCAGTAGGCATTGCAACGTATGACACAACGTAGCAAGGATTGTGCAATACGGCATAAATGCTTTCCCACGCGTTGCAGCGAAACGCATCAGAGCACATGTCACAATCGCTACACTTGCTATAGGATTCTAAGCCTTATTGACCGCTCAGTTACCTAGGATTGACTTACGCTTAAGGGAGTATGTAACAGATGTAACAAGTTGTGTTTACTATTAACGTATCTATAAGAATTATTGCATTATAAAATAACGTATCGATTCTTTTATTTTTTTTTCCATAAGGTGGTAAACGAGCTAGCGGCTACCTGAATTCGCCGAGAAAACGATGCGCTTTTTTTTATATATATCCGTAATTGCAAATGCGTTGCCTACCCTTAATCAACGGAGAAGGAGACGTATATAAAGAGAATATTTCCGCTTCCTATGCGTCTCCTTCGCCGTCAAATCCAGTTTTCCTTCCCATCCTTTATGTATATGAAAAAGGACTTATATTAACTAAGTTTAATTATTTATTAATCATCGATCCTCCGAGGAAAAGGTCGGGCTAGTTTTTTTTTTTTAATCAGTACCTTTAAATTCTGCTAAATCGTAAATTGCCGCCTTATCAGTATCATAAAGGTTATTTTAAAATTGAAATGGATATACTAAAGTAAATAACAAGTTTTTCCTCATAAAAAAACAATGAGAACGTCATAAAAATTCAGTATATTTGAGTTAATCCGACAATCTTGCGTCCTGCTTAACGTCGGGGCGTCTTTTGCATTATTTATTGGATCGTGTTATTGGAAGCTCGGTGGACGTCTTGACCGGAGAATGTTAACCGCATTGGTTATTGACCTTTCCTACTGATGGAATGGCTATTTAAATTAGTTACGTAATACCATAGCTACAATTGACAAATTGAATTACATGCTCTCTGACAATGTTCTACAATATCTAGAGTCCCTGTTCTTCAAGTGAGGTAGATAATATGAAGATTGTGGAGTGGATGGTTCCGGCTGATGAGTGTCCGTGATGTAGCCCTCCTTTTAATCCCTTTAATTCGCACCCTTTTCTTAGGAATTAACAGTGGTAGAGCCCGCTTTAACATATTCGAACGAATGGGCCGGCTCGCCCGGTGTAATACCACGACTATACAGAAGACATCCGTGAAGTGGGAGCAATTCCGAAGGGGAAATACATTTGACGCAGGGGAGACGCAAAGGAAGGAGAAACATACTCTTTCTATGCGTTCTCACCTCTGTCGATTAAAGGTAAGTAACGCAATTGCTTTTGTGGATGTCTATAGGTAGTGGTAGTATCGCTAATTTGTCGCTATTTGCTCGTTGCCACTTTCTAATAAACTAGCTGTTACTGTCTTCGTCCCCGTGAAATAAAAACCTCTCTAATGGTGAAAGAATTTTTGAAATCGGCCCAGTAGTTTTTGAGTTATTCGTTATAATATTATATATTTATCGTTATATGTAAAAGTTAGAGATATAGATGAATAAATAAGAAGAAATAAAGTACCATAACATTTATATTATGCAGTTAATTTTATCTCATGCTGTATTTATACATCTTTCCGTCGAATCAGCGATGAATTACAATCTATCAGTAAGACGGTCGCTTGCAGAATACGACATCCTTAATTACCTACTCCGCAAAATCAAAATTCGATCACTTAACACTTTAAATGCGATACGTGATGATTAATAATTTATATCAAAGATACAATCTAAATTGAATTCTGTTTCGTATCACATAAGGTTCTATTTTGTCTATTAATGGAATTGAAAGTATTAACAACGTATTAGATGGTTAATTAATTAACGAGTTTAATTAAGTACGGTTATATACTTCTAGTTCAAGGTTTGAGAAAAGTTACATATTTATCCCACAATTTGCTTCAAACAATAAGGATTTTCTAATGAAAATTATCTGAAAAATAATAATAAATAAATGAAAAAAACATAGCAATCATTTGATAAAGCTATATTATATACAGAAACATATAAAATAAAGTTATGAATAGAAGTTCATACGAAATAAAACGTCTGTAATCCGCGAGATTACGAGCATTGTTACGCAAAGTGACTTTTGGTGTTACAAGGGACAATTTATCTGAACAACTGCCTTATATACCTTACATACGTTATTGTATATTGAATACATTTCAGTTTATTTCGTATGTATTTTTGTTTTACTTTATTCCAATTATGGTAGATATTTATACCTGTAAATCTTCACTGAAGACGTAATAGAGATAATAATAACACCCTTTTTACGAATTCTAGTATATCTATTTATGTTTAAAATTTCAACATTTTAGCTTTATCCAACATGAAGTTACAACGGTGTTAAAAGTGCCTTAAGGCGCTTCGAGAACAGTGTTCGACCATGTTCGCCTCGGTGGGTGCACTACCGTGTACCTAAATAGGATTACTTTAACGCCAACAGTGGTAGAGCCCGCTTTAACATCTTCGTACGAATGGGAGGTCTGGTTTTAGTCCCTTTTCCTTTTCACCCTTTTCTTAAGAGGAAAGACTGGGAAGAAAAGTGGATTTGATAGCGGAGGATACAGACAGAAAGGGGAAATGTCCTGTTTATGTGCGTTTCCTCTTCTGTAAATAAAGAGTAGGCAACGCATTTGTAATTGCGGATGTCTATGGGCAGCGGTCATTTTAGCGGATTCAGGTGGCCGCTTGCTCGTGCCACCTTATGTTATTAAAACTTGTTAAAAGTATTAAAAATTAGTTTAAAAGAAACAAATAATTCTCACAGTCGTAGAAAACTTGCGCTAGAATTACATGTAAATTAAAAAGTAAAATTAAAACAGCTTATTAAGAAGCACAGACAGACGTAATTACAATCTGGGGTCGAGAAAGCGACCGTTTAAAACTAAATAAAGCTGTTAGCTTAACGCTGCTATTAACTATAACTGCAAAAGCAAACACTCAAAGGAATAAAGGTTAGGTTACATTGATCAAGAAATAGCGGATTAAATTTTAGATAAAATTATTTTTACATTTTTTAACCATTTGAATTAAAAGCTTAGGTATGAATTTTCGACTTTGTTCATTATTTACCAAATCGCTAGTTGTGAAGTTTTATAACTCGAACGATAATTGTAAAGCTACCGACAATTTTTAGAGTACTAGCTTTCGCCCGCCACTCAGACCGCGTAGACATAAAAAAAAACAAAAGTAAGTAGCATATGTGTTCTAGACTATGCTCTATATCTATGCCAAATTTCAACGAGATCCGTTCAGCCGTTTAGGCTACAAACTCTAACAAACATTCATCCATCCATCCATCCATCTATCTAAAATTTCGCATTTATAATCTTAATAAAATTCATCTGAATGAACACAAATGTCCTGAGACAAAAAACATTCGAAACTGTAATAAGCGAAAAAAATATAAAATCAGATTTGGTTTCAATTTTTATGAGGTAAAAAATGCATCTAGTTTATTAGTAAGATAATCGCCTCTTCCTTACAATAAGAGCATAGGCTTATCCCTCGTAACAATTGCATTTAGAATCCCATTTTGTGTAACAACAGCTCTTTGCTGTTAGTATTTGCATAGACATTTTCATGTAAACCCGGCATTACTGGGATTAACCATTAGTTCCTCTGTTCGCCGTACCGTGTGGCACCGTACTCTAATATTCTATTAGTAGGTGTTTAATAACTTGTTTCTAGGCATTAATTAGGAATATTTAACTAAACTACTGGGCTATTAGAATTAACTCAAAAACTACTGGACCAATTTTAAAAATCCTTTTCCATTTAAAGCTATATTCTCACTTAGAAAGTGATAGTAACCTGGTATTTAACTTGACTGCTTAATATATTTTGTCAAGATAAAACAAAAGTCAAATAAAATGAAAATTAAAAATCTTCAATATTTTCATCTATACTAATGTTATAAAGAGGAAAGATTTGTATTTTTGTATGTATTGAAATAACTCAACAACTACTGGGCCGATTTCAAAAATTCTTTCAACATTAGAAAGCTACGTTATTGGTGAATAACAGAGGCTGTATTTTGATTTTCACGTCGACTAAGTCTCCAGCAACAGCCTGTATAATATTTTCATTTTTAGAGTGCCAATAGCTTCCATAAATAGCTACAATTTATCATAACATATAGTTATGTAAAGTGGTCTTAAATACTTAAGGAAAATATTTTTTTTACGTCTATAGAACCTTAAGTAAAGGCTGTTTAAGCATATCTCAGAAGATATTATTAAGTTTCAACGAATAGGAATGTTAAGGAAGATTATTGAACTTTTTTGCCTCGACGAGGCAACTTCTTGTAATTATAGCGAAGATAGAAATAATTTCGTTAGGGGAGAATATCGTTAAAATTTTCAATGAAAAAGTCGGGAAAATGTTTCATGAAAGAATTTAAAGAAGTTTTATTAAACGATACGAATGGATCATTTAGATTCCATAATAGGCACAATAACATACCTTTAAAGTAAATTACTTTAATTATAATGTTCGTAAGATTGGGTTGTCGCCAGAAAACATCTAATGTGAATTGTGTTTAATGAAAACAAGGACAGTAATAGGTGTGGTCGCCGTATCAGGAGAAAAGTAGACCGATATGGCTTCGTGTATCTTTTTTTTCACACTACCGCATCACGTCAGTCTGCCTGTGAACATGGCCCATGCAACTGTGCCGAAATTTCGGGAGCTAAAACAACCCAATCGTGGTAAGAAACCCGTATCTTAAGAACATTATAATTGTAAAAACCACGACAGTTTAAAGTTATAAAATTCTTTAAGACAATAAAAATACAATTCTGTTGGCAATAGTCAAATCTATACTTTTATAATAAATCGTAAACACACCCTTCTTTGTTGTCTAAGATGTCAGCAATTACATCATATTTTTGAATAATTATTTATTTCTAAAAAAGTCCTACACTCGCGTTACGCTTTAGACTATATATTTTCACGCCATTAAACTTAGGGGGTAAATATTTTGGATAAAAATCCTAATGTGGGAAAGAGACCATAAGTTGTTGCCAACATTAAGGAAGCAAGGTTATTATGGCAACGGTAATTTTGACATTTGCAATTGAGAAAGTGAAAAATGTAAACAATAAAATAAAGTTTTTATAATTTCATGCGGATGAAATCGCACGGAAACAGCTAGTATATAATACAAGTAAAAATCATACAGATATTCTAAGAGAATCATATATCGGCTTAAATTAATTTACTCTTAAATAAATTTAGATTCCAAATGTATTACGACTACCACAATAAGCTCTTCAAAAGCAAATTGCTTCAACAATACAATGTCAACTTATTTTGTGAACGAGAACCAAAGCTGCTTATTACGTTGTGATAAATATTAAATAAAGGACAATTACGTAAGAACCGCAACTAATACCACAAGCCTCTTAAATGTTAACATCTATTGTTGCAAGTGTCAGCTTTTACTAAAATAATAGAAATGTTGTATCATACCTTTTTAAAATCACTAACCGACAGAAGAAAATAAATTTCATTAGCTTTTAAGGGCGAATACAGACTATTGTCTATTATCACGTTCGTAAACAGATTTTCTGAGAATTGTAACTGTTATTTTGACATACAGTACATAACTATACTATATTATAAAGATGAAAGATTTGTATTATTGTATGCAATGAAATAACTCATAAAGTAGTGGAACGATTTCAAAAATTCTTGCACCATTAAAAAGCTATGTTATCAATGAGTAACGTAGGCTAAACTTTTATTATTATTTTTAATTTCCCGCGAAGTCGCGAGCAACAGCTCGTTAGATGTTTTTATGACAATCGATGTCATTGTGATATGGGTAGGAAATTTACGTCCTCGACTGGTAAACTTTTAAGTTTTCAATTGTCATGGTATTGTTCGAGGATTAAACAAAACGACTATGTTATAAAAAATTTAAAAATAATATAAAGGTTGCTCCAATTAAATCAGCAAATTGAATGAGGGGATTTCATTCGCGTAACTCGGATTGGAAAATTGTTGATAAAACAAATAGTACGGATGAATGGAGTTCAACCAATGTTTATTATTTAATCTATAAAAAAAATAGTTCACGTGAATGTTGATAAATATTGTTACAACACTGAACTACTCGCGACTTTTAAATATTTATTTTCCTCAAATACAATGCAATTTTACTACGATAATTCATTGCTAAAAGTAAAACTATAAAACGTCAAATGTTACCTATTGTACTAATAAAAAAAACGCAACTAGCTGTTTCTCGTGACTTCATCTGCGTGTTAACATAGCTTTTTAATGGTGAAAGAATTTTTGAAATCAGCCAAGTAGTAGTTGAGTTATTTCAATACATACAAAAATACAAAACTTTACTCTTTATAATATTATTATAGACACACATAAGTTTGTAAGGGATATAATTATGAAATCTACATACTCAAGTAATAAAAGGTACGGACGGAAAACCTATTTCGCTGTATAAACATAAATTATGATCCATTACTTTGGTCGCGACCCTAAGCGGCGATGAAAGGAAAACAAAGAGGGTGGAAGAAAATTAAGAAAGTTTAATGAAAACATTCGAGATAGGGATCAACCTTCAATAAGGATTGAGAAGGTGTAAAAATAAACAGATAGAAAGGCCTACATCTTTAAAAATACTATAAAAGAAAACACCGTTATGTAAACAATATTTATACAAACCATTCAACATACAATCATATACAATACAATCAAAATAAAAATAGTTTAGATGGATGGTTGTTTGTTAGATTTTGTAGCCTAAACTGATGAACGGATCTCGATGAAATTTGGCATAGATGTAGAGGATAGTCTGGACAACCTACTTATTTATTTTTAATCCACATGGACATAGTCGCGGGCAAACAATTATGTGTTATCTTACTAATATTATAAATGCGAAAGTTTGGATGGATGGATGTTTGTCACTCAATGTGTAGCCTAAACGGCTGAACGAATTTCGATGAAATGTGGTATAGATGTGGAGAATAGTCTGGAAGAACACATAGGCTACTCACTTTTGTTTTTTTTTATTCCACGCGGACGTAGCCGCGGGCGAAAGCTAATAATTATGTACAACAAGCATATTGTAGATTAAAAACTGACATAATTAAAGAAATGATTTATTAAAAGGTCGTGTAAAATTCAGCAAATCATTATCGTGTTTATAAGCTCTAATAAAAGCTCAAGAAAAGCTCTATTGTCGATGATGACAGAAAGAAAACGATTAAAGGACATTATCTCGGCTAACATTGCCGTACCTCCGAATATTGAAAGAAGTAGGGGTAGCTTCGCCTGTTAGAAATGTGCCGCGCCGTTGGGGAAAAGATTTCGTACTTTTTAAATCTTAATTACAATCTTTTCTGACGGATTGGGTGTTTTATGTTGTGTTAATTTGAATTGTTTGTTTTAAGTACTTTTTAAATGGTGATAACATGAAAGACCAGAGAATTGGCCGATAATGTTTGTGATGAAAGAAATTTAACAAACTCCTCCTGCTCTGCTTTTGTAGTCATTTTTTCTTTATGTTGGTAAATTAGAAATTATTAACAATGAAACGATCGAAAGTTACTTGTGACAGTAAGTTATATGTATTTAATAATTTAATAAGTAAAAATCTATACAGATAATTACTTTTAAATAAAGAAAATATATAGCTAACTTTTTTCGTTTCATTAATATTCTACAATTTACACGATAAATCACAATTATCTTTGAACAAAACTTGGAAGCTTTAAGTTCAAATTTTCCAAGTTACACAATTTCCATAAGAGTGGGAGTAAGTGAAGTAATTCTACTTAAATATCAAGTCATTCGTCACCATTACTGAGACGGGCATTAATTGTGATAGAGTAATAATTCTGATGACACATGAGACACGGAATTAGACATTTTGACAAATTCACGTAACGAACGCGAGCTTTTGAATTTATATTATGGAATAATTACTGTGCTAACATTTATAGGCTTTTATACAATATAAATAATTCATTATTGTAATGCTAATGAACATTAAATTACATTTTTTTTATTTATAGATATCAGGCAATATGATGCACTGGTTTACTTGAAGTGTCTACATTTTTTTTGTCAAAATCTAAAGTTTAAATACAAGAAGTAATGTTTTTACTTAGTTTTTTACCTGAAAATTATCTATACTATTATAATAAAGCGTTAACACACACTTCTTTGTTGCCTAAGATGTCAGCAATTACAGAATATTTTTGAATCATTCTTTTTTAATAAAAAGCCTCACACTACGTCATGCTTTAGGCTATATATTTTCACGCCATTAAACTTAGGGGGTAAATATTTTGGATAAAAACCCTAATGTGGGAAAGAGACCATAAGTTGCTGCCAATATCAAGAAAGAAAGATTGCTAAGATTTGTCAAGTCATGTCATTTTGACATTTGTTATTGATAATTTGACAAATGTAAACAATAAAATAAAATTTTCATAATTACATGCAGATGAAGCCGCACGATAGTCTCTGTATATATAGATATTTATTTTTAGGGATTATCCCTTAGGTTTTAGTATGAAATATCTGCACTAAGTGCACTCAATTAATGACTAACGTAAGTTTTATTCAAGTACTGAATACTTTCTGTTTCCATTTAAACATTAAGTGTGGACGAAAGTGAATTTACTAAGGCATTCTTTGGAACTCACGGATAATATTCCCTATTGTTGGCGAAATTGCAAATTACACGGTTTGCCGCCTCAGATTCCTTTTTCTAGATTAATGTTAGACTATCGTTTATTGTATTGTTAACCTAATTGCTGTTGATTTATGGTTGTAAATAGCACCACTTTTTTGTTTAGATTATTAATTCTTAAAGCTTTGATTTTAGAATACACTAGTTTAAAAAATTATTGATAATGTACTATTTTTTAAATCGCATTTTTATTAATGCAACACAACATATTTAAGTGGTGAAATTATCAACATGGGACTATTCAGAGATAGACGTAGCAAGGCTACCACTCAAATATGTTGGATTATATCAACAACAATATACAAAAAGAAGTAAATTCTTTGAGAATACAAAGAATGAGGTTGCACAAATTACATTGGCAGCTCAACAAAGCGCGAAAAGAAAATTGCTCCGCGCCAATACAATTGACTGGTAGCACGTAAGTTGCAAAATAAACCTTATGTACTTGAAATTGGATTGATTTTTGAAAATTAAATGCCCGCTTGAAGGTACTGAATCATGAATGTTTCACGGAAATGTCGAGAAAGGATCGCCCCAAGATATTTTGAGTCCTTTGAAGATAATTCTGTGACAGCGTCAAAATTTGAGTATTCCAGTTACTTATATTATTTATAACACTCCCAATAATAAGTCTTGTCGATAAAAGCGTGCCAGCAGCGATTAAATAGTTACTATTTTGTTGATATGTATGTATGTCGTTGAAGTCTTGTCTCTAAAAAAAAACTAAATTACATTCAAACGTTTAGTGCATTTATATCAGTCAAACGAATATTTATTTAAATAACTTGAATGACAAAATAATAATAATTGACGTTTTAGGTTCAAATGAGACATCCATAACAGGAAACCTCGCCCTAGCGGATAAAGGGCAAATCTCTCGAGGTGGGATAGATATTGCGGGGACATCGGACACTGCGATAGAAGGATAATGTTCACGATATCAGTACTATGGAGTTAAGAGATCAAAAGAGGTCGGATGGGATGACGGCTTGTCAGATCGTTTTTTGCGTATTAGCACTTTGTACGTGATCCGAATATTGACGTGACGAAAAATTACGATTTTGTTTTTCTTAACAGGAACACTATTAGCTTGTGACGTCATCAGATAAAACCGAACAGATAGATGTGTGTTGTCATTAGCATACCTTGTAAGAAGTTATTGCACGGGAACAATCCTGCAAAGAAGAGCAAATATTTAAACATGAATAATACACTTAATAGCAACATTTAAAGGGGGCGTGTTTGACTAAACTATCGTACTAACTGTTGTGCGATTGTCGATTGTTTCGTAGCCCATCCAACTGTTTAGTTGCACAACTAAAAATCGAGTAGTGTATGGTACGTCTATATAAGGTCATAGGAATCAAATCGAGACTAAACAAGTGCGATAGTTTAGTCTGTAGAAGCATATTATAATGGTTATATCGCAAGAAAATGTGAAAACCTCCCCCACCCCTTCTTGAAAAGATCGCATTAAGGGTGTGTCATTTATCAAGGTGACAGATCATCTTTAGTTAAGTGAAGGGACCGTGACGAATGTTGCGGTCAGGTATACTTAACTGCTTTCTAATGCTCGTTAACGTATGATGAATGTTAACGATGAAAGTTAAGTATTAAA
The DNA here is from genome assembly GCF_000836215.1 of Papilio polytes. Lineage (NCBI taxonomy): Eukaryota > Metazoa > Arthropoda > Insecta > Lepidoptera > Papilionidae > Papilio > Papilio polytes. Next base: position 6,039,162 of record NW_013526359.1, read on the forward strand.
TGGATTAACAGATATCAGGATCTGTTAAAAAAGCCGTTTTTAGAGCACTGTTGTTATTTAGATATCAATCAATTCTTAGAACACTAGTTGCTTGCATCTGGAGCCGCACGATAGTTAAAATTGTAATCAATACAGCCTATGTTACTCAGTGATAACATAGCTATTTATTGGTGAAAGAATTATTTAAATTGGCTCGGTAGTTTTGGAGTTATTGCAATACATACAGAAATACAAATCTATTTTCTTTATAACATGAGTATATAAGTAAAGAAAAATCTGAATTAATGATTAACAGAACAATTATTCTGCGACTAGGGTTTACCTAGTTACGTGGAAAATGTACTAGTGACTGCATACGTTTTTGCATTGTAACATGTTACATTACACCCCGTAACGTTGACTAGTAGTGGGCAAAACTGTCGTTTGATAAACAGTCTGTTAATATATCTGCTTTAAGTAGTCCAGGGCTGACACTTAGCGTAGTATATTACATCTACTGCCACTAATGTTAAAATCTATACATGTCATCTCTTTCATTCTCGTTAAAAAAGACTGAGCAAACAACATACTTTTGTATCTGTATTTGGTCAGTGAAAACACGCACGTCTTAGACAGTCGTGGCCGCAAAGGATTGATTTACGAAAGGACTCGGCTTTATCTTTAGACACTTTTATATCATTGAACGAAATGTCACATCGCACCGGCGGGATTGAACCGGATTCAGTCACTTGATATTGGTTTTTTTGAAGATCTTAACGTTTTTACGGACGTCCTAATATGATTAGGATAAGTAGAGCTTTGACATTGACTTCATTCATTAAAAGATGAACGTAAATTAAGTGATGTCACATCCCACCAGTTGTCCATTCTATGAGCTAAGACTACACTATCATGTCTCCTTATAAATTAAGTTAATTAATAAGAAAAAATAATCAACATGTTTCCGGATCCATCTTCTTCTCATAGTAACTAATTGCTAATCGCTAAAGACGACAGCTATCAAAGTTAAAATGTTCTTTTGTTTTTAACAGCAGTAATTTGTGGCCAATTTCCCAGCTCTTTTTAATCATTTGTTAGTATTATCTGTTCCATTTCATCAAGTATGAAATACGTTTCCATGCTATGTAACTTGAGCTTTACTCCGTTTAAACTTAGTTACACTTACACTCATAGTAGGTATTGATAAAATATATACTTCAGAAACCGAACATTAATGTGCTTATTTAGATATGCCATTTCTTATCCTCATTTACCTTTCAGTCGCCACGTCTTGAAAGGTATAAAAGAAAACAAATAGTCACCGTAAATAAGACCATGTATTTTAGAGTTATATTTAAGAATGATTTGATTAATGTTGTAGTAAAACGACATTAGGGGAAGCAAAAAGCCCCGCTGGGGGACCGCGGAGATAAATCGCAACCTGGTAAGTGTTTTCTTTTTGTGTCATAGAATCTTTTTTGTCAGTAAAACGATGATAAAATGTTTATAAGTATCATTGGAATTAAATGTGAATATATAGAAGGCACATTTTCGTAAATATAAGAAACGTGTTGTTAATTTTTTTACGGATAAAAGCACTAGACCATAATACTACATATTGTTAAATGATGTGGATGAAGGTTGGTACAAGTTAGCTAAGTGGCTTTTCACCCTACTCTTGATAGTAACCAAGTTATTGATGAAAACACTGACGCTAATAACTGTTTCCAATTATCTATACTTCTATATATAGATATATGGGTATAAGGTATAGACCTATATAAAAATGTGTAAACACACACTACTTCGTGGCGTAAGATGTCAGCAGTCGCAGCAAATTTTTGAATAATTATTTCTTTAATAAAAAGCCCTACACTTACGATACACTTTAGGTTATATATTTTTCACGCTAATAAAATTAGGGTAGGTAAATAAATTTGGAAAAATCTTCATGTGGGAAACGCACCATAAACTATAAGCTGCCGACATCATGTTAGCAAAATTCCACAAAATAAAACATAGTTTTTATAATTTCACGCGGATTAAGCCGCACGGGGAAAGCTAGTTAGCGATAAACCTCAAATCGCTTTGTTCTAAACCACGGTACATCAAAGGATAGAGACCAGCTGTATTTAAACATCCTATGATAAAAATGGAATGGGGATGAGTTCGTGTAAGTATTGCGTATACTCGATGAAAAGGAAACTGTAATGTTTCGCTAATATGATTTTTATAAGCGCGTTTGGATGTTAACTCTATTGGGATCTCCGATAAACAGTACAGACCAATGTTAATTTCTAATTGACCTTTAGTTACAATTAATTTCTTCGCACAGTAAACAGTGGCACGTTTTTGCCTTACAACATAACTTAAGGCAACCGTTTCGTTTTCCGTAATAAATTTTAAGCAAAGCAAAATTCCATTCGCAACAAAAGGTTTATTAAATCCATTATAATAAGCTACTATTTAATACATCAATCGACCAGGTGGCTCGACTTCCTAGAGACATTGCACAATACAGAATTAACGGATAGTAGAGCATTATTCTAAGCACACTTGTAAGGAAAGGAAGCGTACTTGGCCTAGATGTGGCATGTCGAAACTGTGTGGGCAATCGCAGTGACTCGATACCGCAGTGAGCGGACCTCAAGGATTTACTGAGCCGGCAATTGTTTTGTGAACATTTAATATTTTAATTCGAATTTCACAATAAATGTTGACTTGTCATATCCGGTATTTATTTATGTATATCTGTGGTTGGTCATTGCATATTTTTACTCTTTTTTCTTTGCAACAGATATATGCTTCAACAGATGTTTTGGTAAAACAAACTTATAGTCTGGTCCTGTCTTCGTCCGCCGGAAATAAAAATTATGATAAATATAGCATATGTTAATGATAACGTAGCTATTTATTGGTAAAAGAGTTTTTGAAATCGACCCAGTAGTTTTTGAGTTATTTCAATAGATACAAAAATGCAAATCTTTTATCTTTATAATATTACTATAGATTACTTATTGACGATTATTTGGGTGTTCTTTTGTTCCAATTTCTAACGCAATCGAATGGTTTTTTAACTTTATTTTAGTTTCTAGAGATTGATAATTGAAAGTAAAATATTAACATGCAACGTATGAAACGTAACAAATTCAGTTATAGTGTACATACTAAGGTATTTCGAGCAAAATGTATGAAGTAAGAAATGAAATTTGCAAGAACATAATTTGGACATAGCGTAAGAGTAGTAGAGTTATGCCGGTCGGACGAGATGAGGCACATTCTTTTGGACTGCATTCCACACGCACTCACACATTGACATTTCAACTAGGGTTGTCATGTTAAGAAATTAATACTTTGCTATTGGGATAAATCTATGCCAACTTTCAGCCTAACATGTATTTGCGAGAAAGTATTCGTATCGTGACCGATAAAATTTCTATTAGATTTGTACGTAATAGAATGATACATTTGATTCCAATTTTGTCGATGACATTACAAATACTGGTTGTGCTAAGGCCTCAGATGTTTGCTTGAAAATATTTCATACAAAAGTAATGTAAAATAAAATAAAATAAAAAAATAAAATAACATTTAATCTTATCACCACTACAACACAATTGGAATAAGAGAAAAAAAAAACACACACACACACACACACACAACAAAG
>NW_013526359.1:6043186-6078729 GCF_000836215.1 Papilio polytes
TAAATTAGGAAGAGAAAAAAAATAAAGAAAAATACTAAAAAAAAAAAAAACAATTTGAACTTGAAATCTTAAAAAACAAAAGAAAAAAAAAATTAAGGTTAGTTATAATTAAGGTTAGTTATAATTAAGGTTAGTTATAATGTACTAGCAGCATTTTACATCTTCTAACCTTGACTAAAGAAACCCAGATGTATATTTCAATACATTAAAATTTGCTGGAATTTTCATATGATTGATGTATTATATGCTTATTAAGTTATTATTGACAACCCTACGCACGTAACATAAACTATTATGTAGACAGTAGATGAAATAAGTTAACATTACGTGAAATTTGTTTATTATGTTATTACAGACAACTTATCTCAAAGGGTTAGAAAATTTAGGTACAGACAAAATAGGCACCGAGTTTAACACTTTCAAGAGTTTACAGGACTAGCTATCGCCCGCGACTGCCTCCGCGTGAAATTAAAAGAACAAAACTAAGTAGTCTATGTATTCTTCCAGAATAGTCTGGCATCCAGTCCAGAATAGTAGAACAAAGGCTCTACACCTTACTTAAATCATACTAATGTTAAAACAATTTTAAACCCCACAGATATAAAGAGATGGGTTTTAAAAAGCAAAAAATCCTGTTTTTCATCCGTCTAACTAATACATCGCTTAAAATTAATTAACTTTATTGCAGAGTGGAGTCACGTCCGCAAAAATGAATGCACCAGAAGATAAACTGAAAGCGTTGGTTACGATTTAATCCAAAAGATTAAGCGCTCGCAGCGCCTCGCAGCGCTTTATGTAATCATGTTTATTTATAATTCAAACAAAGCCACGCCAAAGGAACATGTATAGAATTAGTAATAATTACTTGCATCTAAATTAATTTCAATAAAATTTTATAGCAAACTTTTTAATCTATATACTAATATTATAAAAAGTAAAGATTTGTATTTTTGTATGTATAGAAATAACTCGAAAACTACTGGGCCGATTTCAAAAATGCTTTCACTATTAAAAAGCTACGTTATCAGTGAGTAATATAAGCTAGGCTATACACTTTTATTTTCTAAAATTTGCGCTAATAAAATCGCTAGCAATAGCTATTTCGATATAAATATAAATAATTCACTCGAATTACGTAACTAGTTTATTCATGTCCCTTTAATTATCATCACCATCATCATCATCATCACCATCATCATCATCTTTATCCTGCACCTTTATCTGCCCAGTGCAAGACATAGACCATTATCTTTGATATTGTGGAATTAATTGACCAGAAAAAATATTTTGAGATCTAATCGTCAGATTTCGTCTTGCTGTGTCATTTTTGGATTGCCCGTGAGTAAGTGTATTTAAGATAAAAAAAACGTCCGTATAATTAATGTGAAAAGCCTTTACTACTTATTTTTAATGAACAGTAAAGGTGCAAATTGGAGCGTAACCAAAATCGTGATTCGCAGTGAAATAAATTGGGAAGGAAATAAATAAAACATCCGGCAAAAATGGAAATGAAGGTAGACTATGAAATCGTATGTACATTGGAGGACCACGATTCGATCAATCATTGTTATCGACGAACGAATCTGCATTAACGAACGAACGAACGGTTTTTAGTTCGCTCTGACGCTCAGTCATTCACTTATACTTTTTGTGCGAATGCGCTTAATCGACAAACTGAATACCGAATAGATTTCAATCGGAGATAGACGCGTTCAATTTGTTGCATATGAATTGGGGAATACACTATTTTGAATTTAGAAACAGTTTTGAGCAATCTAACCTTAATTTTAGCAAACCAAAAAACCCGACAGAATGAAGCTTAAAGATTAATAACGCCATCTGTTGGTTGTATTTTAAAACAAATATTTTTAAAATTCAAACCACATTATCTGTAATGTAATATGTAACACTTTCCTATTTTGATATATACTCGAAAAAAAATTTAGCAAGCAAAAATATACAAATTCACATACACAATGAAATAAACTTACGTACGCACGAAAACATTACCCTCTTTGACAGTTGGGTGGAGATTCTATGTAAAGAAGTAATCCACATTTCTATATTTATTTAAATTTACATAGTTATTTTTATAACAAACTGTAGCACAGTTCCGTAATACAGTTTAAGTCTTTCGTAGATAATCTCATTAGACTTGTCCATCAGAGCTGCGAGGAAGCTTAAGCCTTTTTATTGTTCAACAGTTATACAGGATGTTTTAATATTTCGAAAAAATAATTACTGTACATTTTCTGTCTCCAAAAAGGACTTATTTTAATCTTTTTAAATATGATTGATTGTTCTTTAATGTACATTTTAGTTTTTTTGAAATTTCAATATATTTAAAAACTAAACAACTAAGCACCAAAAGCCTAATGGTTTGGGGTACGGATTACCGATCTTGCGGTCGAGGGTTCGAATCCCGCCATTCGATTATCGTAGTGAACCATATCCTAGCACATGCCTAGAGCTTAGTTGGAATGGTTAAAGGAAACATTAGTAAATTAACAAAAATCTGTTAGTATTTAAAAATTTCGGAAATAATTATTGTACCAAATTGAAATCTGTAATACCTGCCTATCCCTTACGAGTATTTTGTAACCTTTAGAGAAAGTAACGTAGAATAATCTCGAAAGATTACATTTTTAAGCTGTCTTTTATCTTCCTTATTGCTTTCACACATGTTACGTAAGCCTTTAAGGTTTGTAATGAAACTCAATGTCATATAGCCCTCGTTGTAAACTAATGTCGCCTCTTTATTCCGGCAAAATGAAGGCAGCAGCGGGATTAATGGAGAGATTTCACGCGGAGTTAACTCGAATAATTTAGAGTGATTTTTCCCGTGCTTGCTTGTTGATATGGGTGCGGTAGGGTTTAAAAATATATTCCACATCATATTGGTTTTATAGAAATAATTTGAGCTGTTTTTGGTCACATTTTCGTAGTTTTTAAGACTGATATTTCATCATATGTTATGAAAACAAACCCTACTTTATAAAACTGCATACGACTTGTTTACATATTTTGAGTGTTGTTCCATAGCGATTTTTCATACAATAAATAAACCAAATGGGAACAATTACTATGGGCCGATTGATCAAAGACCGTTCGGCCAAACGATATACACCCCTTTTTAATTGAAAAAAATTTTTTTACTAGGATGTTAATGTAATTAATATTATAAAGATACTACCTTTCGCCCGCGACTCCGTCCACGTGGCATTAAAAAAAAACAAAAATGAGTAGCCTATGTGTTCTTCAGACTATCTTCTACATCTATACCAAATTTTATTAAAATCCGTTCGGTATTTAGGCTACAAACTCTAACAAACATCCATCTAATTCGCATTGATGATATTAGTATGATTGGTTTCTCAGATGGAATTTACAACAGGTAGAGCTCCGAAGTATAATTCACGTGTTCTTTTAATGTATACGTAAATGCTCCATGAGCACGTTTTACGGCACACATTAAGGTTAATCCGAATCTATTACGACGCCGTAAACACTAGAGTTAATGTCTCACTTAACTAAATAGCATCTATCAATTGCCTACGAAATGTGATAATTGTATCTTATATCTTAGTAAGATATACTGTCCTAGATACATATCTGGATCTCGGTTAGTTCTGACAAGAAATATGGAAAATAAAAATGACACAAGCTAAGAAATGAAAGACATATCTTCTTGCACTTTTACAGGGTGTCTAAGGATGTCTACATTTTTTGACACTGACTGGACGACGTTAGTAATTTTTTTTTGTGACTGAATTGCCACTGTTTACCTTGAAGAGGAATTTACAGATTAGTAAGTTGTCTAAATTTATTTTGACAAATTTGGCCGGACTACCGGGCCGTTGCATCTACGTGAGTTTATCCACAACCTGGCTAGAGGGAGCCCCTTGGTAGGGGCTAGACACGTGTAGGGAGATATCAGATGATAAACCCCTCCCATCACCCTATGACGATGGCCCCCCTCGGAACACAGGAGGAGGCACATCCGCCACATTTGGCGCGACAGATCCCCTGACGCGTCGCGCCTGACCCTCTCAGTTCAGCTGTAGGGCCGCGGCGTATCTTGCACGCCGGAGGCTTCTTCATGGAGTCCTGCAGGACGGCAGCATTTCGCCAGCGCATTCGCGTTCCCGCAGGCCGCGGGCCTCGCTTTTGGCCACCATCACCTCGCGTGTAACTTGATTCCACCCGGGTCAGATATCCTCGTCGGTCTATACTACATGTGTAAACTGTAATTAGTCTTATCGATTGTGAAGATTGTTTCTTCAAAAGATCATAATTTCCCTATGCTGAATTTTAGTACAAAATTATTTTCATGTCTTTGCTCGACAATTGCAGTTCAACAACCTACAGTTCAAAACCAACCTTTGCTATATAAACTTAAAGCATTATTTCCCACTTCTCTTACTTGGTGAAAAGCAGCTGTTTCCCTCGATAAAGAATTTGAACAGAACGGGACATAATTTAGTTTAGGCCATTAACTTCAGAGATAAAGGATTTTTTCCCCGAAGACTTATATGAAGCATCTTTTTATTTTCCCTTCCGTTTTATTTCCGTTAGATTTCATTGGTATTTGATAAAGAAAAAATTCGTATATTTCAAGAATGGAATTTAACATTTTAGTATAGAAAATACATAAATATTTTTTTCTAACGAAATTTTACGACACAGAATTACGTTGTAGTGTTAGTAAAAAGAATAAATACTTTTTTGTAGAAATATTCCAAATTCGTTTCATTTAATACAATGTTTATTTTATGAAAAGGAACGTAGAAAGCTCTTTTACGTTACATACGCAAAAGCATTTCCATCATTTGCTTATTCAAATAAATAATACACAAGATCTGCGTATCTTTCCGTGCCTACACTCAAGTTCCATTTATCCGAGCCACTTGTTCTTATAGCACTGAATAATACATTAGAATAAAGAAATATTTCACAATATTATATGACAAATATTTGGGACAAACATTTGACAAACATCTGTTGCTTGTCCAACATTTCAATAAAAGCAAATGAATGACAAATCTTCAAGTAACGTTTACTTGAAGATTTGATTGTTTTACTCGCTTTCTTAATAGAGGGCGTACACCTTTTACTAAACTATCGCACAACTGTTGGACACACTGTTGATTGTCGATTGTTTCGTAGCAATTCAACTGTTTAGTTGCACTACTAAAAATCGTGTAGTGTGCGCATCTCCATGGAAGCTCATAGCGAACTAAACAGCTGTGCGATAGTTGAGTCAAAGGCTTGCCCGCGCATTAAGTCACGATCAGTTTTATCTGACAGGCTTATCAGAACAATCCGATCATTCAGATACGTCCAACAAAATACTTAAGTTACTACGACCCTTTAACTATTTGATTTTGCCGATATTTTTAATAGATCAAGCAAAGTATTTAGTATAATAACTTTCGGTGGAAATGAACCACATTTTTTCATTTAATAGCGGGCGTCAAACAACAGTTTTGTCTGTCCTTCCATTCTCAGTTCATTGACATGTCATGACTCGTTCATTAGTGTAATTACCTTGCCTGCTCGTTCACTCACAATAGAAAATCGTTCGTTCGTTCATTCGCTTCTTGCTTTTATACCGACTTCATTATACGATATTAATAAAGCAATTCAATTGATAAAATCGCTGGTCGGTTTATAGAGCAATTACTCGATCGATTCTGATTAATCGAGTTATTAAATTGTTCCAATAATAAATTGATTTGGCTCGCAATTTTACCCGTAAATTGAATGAGATTTGATTGCATTTATAAAATCATTCTGCATTTATTATTTACGTTAGATTACTTTTACGTCCATCCTTGCTTGAAGATAACGATTCGTGAGTTAGTTTATTTAATAAATCGCCACAGAATAAAAGCCGGTTGAACTATTTAGTTGCAAGACTGATCAAAGCTTTGTTAGTACCGCTTCGCTAACTCACAAAGTGGACTGCTCTTTGGGAATATCCGCAATTCGGAATCTTCTGATTAATAGTTACAAATTGCAGAGATATTTGATAATTTAAATTATTTTCTTTGATTGGTGTATTTCTAAAATTTGTTGATGAAATTCTGAATCACTTTTAACTTTGATAAAGGAAAAATGTTTAACCAATTTTTAAACCGTTAATATCATGGAAAATTCATTCTTTTCTAGAATCTGGATGAAAAATGTAATTTAAATACTATTTAATAAAAAGCATCTATTATTACAAGAGTTAATCTCTAAATCTAGACGTTTTTCTTAAGCACCAAATTACTAATTTCCTACAACTATCATGTCGCTTCTAGATGACATCCAAAAATAGCAGCATAATGAATAATGATAGCTTAATTAAAAACGTTGACCTCAGCGTAAAAAAAAATATAATAAATGTCTATTCCAACAAAAAACGCGGTAAACACGGGTCATAATCCTCAAGATGTTGATCATAGTCACGACAAATGTCGTCATTGTTGCCAAAAAACAGTCATTTGACCCGGTTGAAGGTCAATCTAACTAAGTCTGATACGTACAGACATGCTATCTCCATTTCATTCAAAAACATGAAAGAGATGCCAATATGTTCCTCTTTAATTTGGTAGTATAAATGATTTTTTTATAATATAAGATGGCAAACGAGCAAGCGGCAACCTGAATCCACCGAAATGGAAACCGACCGCTGCCCTAAAACATCTGCAATTGCAGATGCGTTGCCTGCCCTTTATTGATGGAGGAGGAGACGCACATAAAGAGTACATTTTCCCTTCCTATAGGTCTCCTCCACCGTCAAATCCACTTTTCCTTCCCATCCTTTCCTCTTAAGAAAAGAGGGGAAAGGGACTAAAATTAGGCCTCTAGCCTCCTGATGTTATGACCATGGATTTCTACCACCTGTGCATAGTAATATTGGAGTGTATGCCCCGGGTTAAAAATCTATATTGCCTATGTGACATATTATCTATTCTAATATTAAAAATTCATAATTGCGTTACTAAAAAGGAAAAAAAAAACAATATTCAAAATGTTTATCTGGCAGTCAAGGCCCAGTTTGTGTTGTAGCGTTTTTTCAATTCTGTGCGGTCACGGAGTCACGGGCGAGCGCTTGTTCAACTAATATAGTAACTTTCAGGTAAAAATGTACAACTTTAATCAGGAACTAGCTGTTCCCGTGCGTCTTCATCCGCATGGAATGGTATAGATTACAAAGTGATTGTTTGAACGACACTCGGAGGGTAGATGTGGAAAAAATCAATACTTTGTGTCATATAGATATGAAGGCACGACACATTATCGCGTTGATAAGGAACATACGTTGTGCTCCATTTATTGGCTAACTAGCTTTTGCCCGTGACTCCGTTCACGCAGAATAAAAAAACAAATGCAAGTAGACTGTGTTCTTCCAGACTATCCTATACATCTATGTCAAATTTTATCGAAGTCCGTTCGGCCGTTTAGGCTACAAACTTTAACAAACATCCATCCATCTAAACTTTCCCATTTGTAATATTAGTATGATAACACAGTAAAAATTCAGTATGTAACTTATGTACTTTAATAAGTTTTTAATACAAAGATGAAAGAAATGAGAATTTGGATAGAGATAACGTACTCGTATAAATTCGAGTAACCCAAAAATGTTTGGACATGTAAAAAGAGGATGTTAGGGAGTGAATTTAGATATGGCTGCTGATAGAGATGTATAGAAGAATTCTTATTATTAAGAAGTAGAAGAATACATACTTTGCTGACACTACGATAAGATAAAGGGAAGATGATTCGAAGATTAATATACTTTTGTTTACGAAACAAAACACTACAAATTTGTATAACGGATCAAATCTAGTATATCGAACTATATGATAATATAAATACAAAGTTCCATTGTCAATTTAGCAATATCTCAGCTGCAACTGTGACGTCATCAACATTAACCCAAGCCACTTATGCAAGAACAACTGTGAATAATAACCTACGTTCGCAGACTGTCTCGATCGATTACTTAGCTACTAAGTTAACGGTTGTCTGACTTAAATATATCTTCATTTGCGTAATATGTCGTCATCGATAACTTAGTAATGCTTCGAAATAGACTACACCAGAAATAGAACGATAGTGGCTTTTGTTTCAAAGTTGTTATCTCATAACATGCTCACACCTTAAACTAAAATATCGCACAACTGTTTAGTCTTACTTTAAATACTTTGAGCTATATGAAGGTGCAAACACTACTCGATTTTTTATTGTGCAATTAAACGATTAACGGGTGCGAAATAATCGACAATCGCACAACAATTGTACGATAGTTCAATCAAAGATGTGCGCCCGCTCTAATGAGTTAATTAAGGCCTCATGGACGTCAATGACCACTGGTGTACCCGCTGCTCTGTACTATTGTAAATATAAATATTTATTATTATTTTCTAGTCGTAGTACTGAACATAGCCTTTTCAAGAAACTCTTAGTGTGGATTTCCTATGGGAATTTGACTGCTTAAGTAACCTTTACAAGACTAATTACGCTATGATTAAGACTAAATCTACAATGTTCAGAGCGTTAATTATCGACTTGGCATGATACGTGACGTAATGTTAGCCAACTACATCCATTATAGTAACAAGTCTCGCCGGCAGAGGGCGTGACGCGATTTACTTGACGTGTCTATCAGCTCTTAGTGCAATTCATATTGTACTAGGTCGAGACTGACATAGACTTAAGTGTAACTTTAGACTTGGAAAAGGAAAACAGTTTTAATTTTTACGTAAAAAAGGCGGGTAATATCTTACTTCTTACTAATATTATAAATATGAAAGGTTAGATGGAGGTTTTTAAAAGTTTGTGGCTTAAACATATGAACGAATTATGGTTCCCATGGGATACATTGATTTTGTCTATGTACTCGATAATTCTGCAACTGTTCAACATATCTTATTAAAATTTGGTACAGATATAAAATAAAGTCCTGAATTACATATGGGATATGGTTCATTCTCGAAAAATGTCAAGTTCCCACGGGATACGTTGTTTTTTGTTTAATATGACGCGAAGTCGGGGGAACATCACACTAGCATGAAACATTACAAGTATCTTAACATCAAAATAGGCAGTCTTTTGTGTGACTGAAAACATATATAATTTGTAGGTTCTTTAATACGTAAAGATTCAGATCGGTCATCATCATCATCATCAACTTTCCCTTATCCCTTATGGAGGGTCGGCACAGTAGGTGCTGCTCTTCCATATATCTCTATCAGCCATATCTGAATCCACTCCTTTCTTAAGCATATCCTCTTTCACACAATCCATCCATACTTTCTTCGGTCTTCCTTTGTAGCCATCCACATTCATCGGTCATCAAACATTACAACCTCCGTACTGAAAAATACACAGCAGTTAAAGAAAATATATTTTTATACTAACGTCTTACGATCCTCGTTTTGCTCTGGTGATTTTATTTTATGTAATATCGTAAAGATAAATGTCAATATAAATGGAGTTTAAAGTCATCGCTACACCAAATGCTATAAATTTAGTTAATATATTTTGTACCTAAAATCTTTTGGTTTGTGAGATCTATTTCTCGTAAATTTAAGAAGACACTTAATATGAAAATTGAAAACTAACTACTCTGATTAAAAAAAAAAACAACGATTATCATCTGGTTTTTATTACTTTTACTTTATAGACCACTTTTTTATCACTTTTTATTACACAAAATGTCTTTATGAAAAATATATTCTTAATGTTTTGGTAGCCTTAAATTTAATATACCATACGCTTTGTTAACCATAAAAGTATATCTTTAGCATAGCTTCAAGTGGTCGCAAAGCTTTAAGGGTCTTCAAATCAAATGGCCACTCGCAAAAACGGCCAACGTTCCAACGTTAGCGTTTCCCAACTAAATAGCATTGGGATCTACTGACCTCACCTTTTATAGCTGATGGTTCAGTAGGCTATGGGTTGCATGGTCACGATTAGAGAGGTCTTAGATGACCGTTTGCGAAAGAAGTGATTGCCCCCTTATAAATGCTAATTATTTTGCGTAGTTTTGCAAATAATAGGGCTATTTATGCTGTAACGTCAAATATCGCTATACTTTTGTTTTATGACTAGCTTTTCGACGCGACTTCGACCCAGTGAAATTAAAAAATAAAAGATATAGCCTATGTTACTCGCAGATAAATTACTTTTTTTAATAGTCTAATCTCATTTCTAATTTTTGAAATTGGCCCAGTAGTTTTTGAGTTATTTCAATATATACAAATATACAAGTTTTTCCCGATTATAATATAGGTATAGATTAATGTGAATAAAAAAAAGTAAAATGTCTTATAAACCCTAAGAATTTGTCTGTCAAATCTAGGTCACACTTTCCCAAACTACGCAAAAAATACTCCACAACTTATGATTACCGAAAAACAAAGACGCCCTTTGTAACAAGGGTATTGTTCCACGGGCACAAAGAAATGCTCTCCACTTATTACCTCTGTAATGATATGCAAACAGTAGCCAGTGTCGACTCCATACAGTTGCTGTTCTAGAATACTTACCTTGGGCTTCTATAGGCGAAACAGACATACATATATCTCAGTTTTCTTATAAAGAGTAAAAGAGATAGATAGATGTGTATTTTGTAAAGCAAGTTTTCTGCACTAAGATTGTGTAGTTAAGCTGTTATTAGTTTTTAATTTGATTTGAATGTGGTATTTGTGTAATTCATTTTTTCTACAGTAGATTCAGAATAAGCCGCCAGTCTTATTATCAGCTGTGGCGTACTGGAGCCACTTCCTCATAATGAGGGGAAGAGAAACCGCGCGCCATATTATATATTTAAACACAGTAAGCGTCTGGGTACATTCACGAACAAAAGTGTTAGGAATTCCATGTTGTATAAAATAATTAAATTTTTGAAATAGATCTAGGACCTGTCCCACAATTGGCTGATACTCAGCTTAAAAATGACGTCTCTGTCAGATAAGAGAAAATCAATATTTCACTCACATATTATACACGTTTGATTGTTATTAGATAATTTACAATTTGGTAGGACTGACACTAAATAATGTTCTCATTTACAAACATTCAGCATCAATTGTTAATAAAATGAAGTCTTTTGTTATGGTTTTTGTTGTTTTTTTTATAAAATTCTAGAGAAATCTTATGCCTACGTCACCAAATAACTTGTTAATATGTTTTACTGTTCTTGTAACTTTTTGTGCTTGACTGTACTTGTTCAAGCAGTTGCATAACTCATCAGGCTTGTTAGCGTGTGTTATCTCAAACTTACGCTATTTTTAGACAAGGAAATTGCTTTGGCAATTTATACGTAGATTTTTAAATATAAAATTTTTAGTTTTGGTTATCTTGAATTATTTGACTTAGGGGGGTGATGTTCTCGTCTTTTTATATTTTAAGATGTATCGGTTCTATTATGTTTTGACCGAATGAATTGTTTTATTTGTATTCTTTCTATATCTATTGTTTCAGAATAAATTTGTTAAATAACAAATCAAATTTTACGTAAGTTTTAAATAAGATAATACTGATGGCAATCTAGTCTTAACAGATTAATTATTTTCAATAACAATCCACATGTTTCGTTGAATTTAATTCAATAAATGATTCGATAAATCTACGTAACCCGAACGAGTAAATCGAAATTAATGTATAACAATAATATATCAAAATTAATTGAAAGCTTGTTATCGGAATATTGTTAACAATATTATAATATCTGTTCGTTAATTATACACTATATCAATAGGAATAATTAATGGTTTAAACGTAACGTTTGTGACAGCTTTGTATAATGTAGTACAATTAGTACATAGTACTTTAAAATCACAGTACAGTACAGTACATCCTTTGTCCGGAGATTTGACTTGTTTTTTTTGCTAGCAAATTATGAAACGAGACGAAAATGGTGAATGTACTAACGGCCGAATACTAAAACGACATTTATAGTAACACTGTATGTAGTGTTGAAAATTATATTCCACAATTAAACTCAAAATTAGATCTCTCAGATTTTAGCGGTAATTTTGAAGCGAAGCGTTCAAGATTCGTTTCAATATTAAATCGTAACAGCCTTGCAAATAAATGAAGTATAAAGTTAAGTAATAATGTAAAATTCGTACTAATATTTGCTTATACTCAGTTTATTCCTAACTTTAACTTTATATCGCGTTTTTTGTAACTCTGTTAGTGTTTAAATTCTATTGTTAAGCTGTATGACATTTATTTATTAGGATAAATTTAAATAAAATCCACAGTATTACTCCATCTTGCATGGGTATTTTTAAAGCGATTTCACTTACAAAAAATGCTTCAACATTTTTTTTTTTTATCAATGAACTTTTATTAATGAAAAAAGTCTTTCAATCACACGTAATTGTTGAAATATATTATCTATACCAATTTGAAATAAAAAAAAACAGTGTTAAATATTGTAATTTAACATTTTTAAAGGAAACTTCCCCCCTATAATGTTGAAATTAGCGCAAGCACAAGAATGCATACAACAAAACACTGCTCGAGCCTGCCTCAACACGCCGCAGATAGGGCAAGGGCATCGGACGGGCAGGACTGCAACACAACCATAGATTATGTTGTGCAGACTAGACAGGGCGTATATTAACTACAAACGTTGGCTTCGTTAATTTCTCTATCGCTGTAAGAAAGTATACTTAGCGATTTAACATATAAGACACTATTAACAAAATAAAATGTCTACTTAAGTCTCCAGTCATAAGATTTCCATTGGCTACGTTTTTTAATATTTATTCAACAAGAAAATGCTTAACAAACGTAAGCAATTTTTTGTCAATAAATGCGATTGAAATTGTTATTTTTCGTGACCCAACGTCATCAAGTGTGTAGTAGTAGTAGCAGTAGTAGTAGGGGCTACGGTTTCCGCAACTCCACGACTAGCGCGTATTTTGCATCAAGTGTGTAACAATATATTGAAATCGTGTTTCTCTGAGAGACTTTTCAATGTTAACAATCAACACGACACTTTAGTTTGTTGTATATTCTATGGGAATCTTGACCCCGGAGCGTGACCAGTGCGCGATCGTTGCCACTGAGCTCAATTGGACGAGTTATATCCGCGCGTATACATAGATAGCTATGTATAGTATTATTGTTCGCGTTCCGTGTCGGACACGTACCGTGGGAGTAATGTATTGCATGCAAGCGAAGAATGCTATGTTATACTGTATTATTGTGGCATTGGAAACATATCAACAAAAAAAAACCTACTGTGCAATTTAATAAAGTAAAAAAATCCTAGACGCTGTTATAGACATTTGATGTCTTACTAATATTATAAATGCGAAAGTTTAGATGGATGGATGTTTGTTAGAGTTTGTAGCTTAAACGACTGAACGAATCTCGACGAAATATGGCATAGATGTAGAGTACTGATTGGAAGAACACATAGGCTATTTAGTTTTTTTTTTAATTCCATGCGGACGGAGACACGGGCGAAAGCTAGTAGGTTATAAATAAAACAATTAAGAACTCGTTAGTCTTCAATTCGGATCATCAAATTGTCGATTTATCGAGTAATCCATTAATCGTTTCGTTTAAAAAAGATCTTATTTAGTTTGTATTTGAAAATTCATTATAAATACTGGCCACTGTAATCCATCTTGGGAAATTGGAGTGCGTTTTTGTTATTTAATTGTAATATATCACTGGATACGAAGGGTTTTTTTACTTGATAAATGAGTGTTGTGCTGAAGATGGCAGGCGGATATACTAGAAGTGCTCCGTTCTGTTGTAAATTGCATTTGTTTGTAAGTAACATGTCTACTCGCGAATGTGTGGAGATAAACTAAAGTATATCTCCTATTTATTTATTAAGTTGACTAAGAGATTTTAACTTAATTTCTCATTTATTTTATTTAGTTATCGTGACTATGTGACGTAACTATATAAAACTAGCTGTTCCCGTGCGACTTCATCCGCATGTAATTATGAAAATTTTATATTATTGTTTACATTTGTCAAATTATCAATAGCAAATGTCAAAATGACATGACATGATGACAATCTTGCTTCCTTGATGTTGGCAGCAACTTATGGTCTCTTTCCCACATTAGGGTTTTTATCCAAAATATTTACCCACTAAGTTTAATGGCGTTAAAATATACAGTCTAAAGCATGACGCAAGTGTAGGGCTTTTTATTAAAAAAAGAGTTATTCAATATGCTGTAATTGCTAACATCTTAGGCAACAAAGAAGTGTGTGTTTACGCTTTATTATAATAGTATAGATTTCATCGAAAATCGTTCAGCAGTTTAAGTTTCTAACTTTAACAAATATCATCCATTTATTTAGTAAGCAAAGGAATATATCACGACATTAATAACAAATAACAAATAGTTAAACTAATTTAACGTTATTGTAAAACTTTTATCCTAATATTGCAGGATGGAAAGTTTCCCGAAAATGTAAAAAATAAAAAGTCCCAAATTGGTTTAATTTTAATTTAACTTTTTGATTATATTGACTTACAGACTGTCTTATTTAAGAACAGTATATGTTTAAAAATGTTTCGAACTAGTTAGCTGTGAGCTTTCGTCTCCAGATGCCGGTCAGTTAAGTCACGTAACGCGTCGGAAGCCTTTTCAAAAGCTCTAGTTAAAGTTTCAACAAATGCTGATCAAAGAATAGGCCGTGTTTCGTAAAAATATAATTAGTTTTTTTTTAAACAATTATTAATGGCCGGTTTTCCAGATTCGTGAGTGTTTTATGGTACGACAAATGAAATGCGTTTCCGAACTAACTTGAGTTTAACTCCTTTGAAAATTAATTTAACCTAACACTAATGAATCACTAGGTAATGACATAATAAATTAATATTTCAGCAACCCAGCAAAAGTCTATTATTAATGGCATATGAATGTAAGCCAAATTTTAAGTGTAGAATTTTCAAAACAAAACATTTTTCATTGATTTATTTGAATCATTTAAATCTTACTAGTTATTACTTTTAGAAATGCGAAAGTTTGAATGGCTAGATGGATGTTTGAATGATTGTTCAAGGAGTTTTTACATGTTTTATGTCTCAAGCCATTAGAAAAAAGAAAGAATTTAAATTATTTGAAATAAGAACACATTGTCAATGTTATCGTATTTTCTGTTTTCTTCTGTACATATTCGACCAATACACATGTCTCCGTTAAAAATAATTTTATTTCTAAATCCTTTACGATATACACGGATATGTATAAAATTTGACATAAATATGAAATATAGTCTGGAAGAACACATTGGCTACTTACCAAGTTTGTTTTCATTTTCATTACTGCAAATTTCTAATTCTTCGTTGATTAATGACCAATAGAGAATATTTAACTTCTCTGCGTGCGTCAGTTATATACTTTAAGTTGGCACATAATAAAGTACATACTTTCAAGGTAATATGGTAATAAGTGAATATTTTTCATGCTTATGTCTAAATCTCTACTTCTAAAGTGAAAAAGTATGCAAAACTCTTTAGTAAATGTTCTTCAAACACGCTCGCAGTTAAGAACTTTATTCCTAAACGATGCACTTTTCAGCGAAGTCTTTTCACACTTTATTCACTTTGCCCCGAACGTGTTTTGATCAATTTAGTGTCGGCTTTGTACTGAGTTCTCATTCGTTTTATTTTTTTTAATACGCGTTTAACTTTTTTTTTATATTTATCATCAACTTGTCACTACGGAAGGTCAGTACTGTATTCTTCAATACATCTCTATCAGTCGTCATATGAATTAATTCCTTTATGCGTATCCTCTTTCACACAATCCATCCATTCTTCTGTCTTCCTCTACGTTTGTAGCCTACATTAGTATAAGTTTTCCTTTTATTTCATTTTTTTTCTTTAAATTTGTAATATTTCAAGTTTAACCCGTAAGTTTAGTTATAATAAGTTACGATTCTTTATATATTTGCTTTCGCCCACGACTCCGTCTGTGAGAAATTAAAATAAACAAAAGTAAGTAGTCTATGTGTTCTTCCAGACTATGCTCTAGATCTATGCCAAATTTCATCCAGATCCGTTTAGCCGTTTAACTCTAACAAATATCCATACATATCCATCTAATCTTTCGCATTTATAATATTAGTATGATTGGGTTTATATTATTCATGTACTTACAAAGAATCTCTTATTGCATAGTCTTGATATAAAAAGCTATTGCATATTTATATGCCGTTTCAGTATTCGGCCGCTAGACAATCAGGCGTATCTATCCTAATATTATAAAGAGGTAAGATTTGTATTTTTGTATGTATTTGAATAACTCGAAAACTACTGGACCTATTTTAAAAATTCTTTTACCATTAGAAAGGTAATTTATCTGTGAGTAAAAAAGGCTATATCTTTTCTTTTCACGCGGACGAAGTCGCGAGCAACAGCAAGTCAGTTTATAAATTAATTATATTAAATTCTCCTCATGTAACATTTCATAACATTTCAATCTCAACCGGAACTCATACTGGCAAAAGAAAACACATCTACAAACTTGTGTAATGTAGGAAATTCCGTTGAAAATGTTTAGTTGCTCTATCGGAGTCAACAAAGTTAGAGATTTGTCGGCCTCGAGGCATTGTACTTCACAACGGAACTGTATCAAAGACCGTAGTAAAGTCGAAATGGATTTTAAACAAACTGAACTCTTGCAATTGATTTTTCAATCGCAACAGTAGGAGGTATTTCAAACGATTTTTTTTGTATTACACAAACAATTGGAGTTTCAGTGTTAATAATACGTTTATTTTTAACTAGTTTTGATCGCGTCTTCATCCGCGCTAATTTTTTTTAATTAATATATGTAAGTAGCTTATCTTACTTAGTGACGTAGGTATTTATTCGAGAAATATTTTTTAAAACTGCCCAGTAGTTTTTGAGTTATTTCAATACATACAAAAATCAAAAATACAAAACTTTCCTCTTTGTTATATTAGTATAGATTCATTTTTAAAGTGTTACGACAAAAAATGAATATCGATTGAATTATTATTTGCATATTTGTATAGTAACAGTACACCGCTTTATAATAAAAAAAAATAATTAAGATTATAACTTCGTCGGATAATAAACAATTTAACTTTACTAGTTGACTGGTATAGTTGGTACCAGGCGGCGATGTTATAAAACGTAAAGTACTGCGATAGTTCGCCAGTAAATCTCAGACGTCGGCCCACGTGCCATACAATAGTTTCCTGTCCGACGAGCTTTTGACGCTGGTGTGGCCGTAGTGTTAGCGATACAGTCAGTTTATATAACACTCACTTTTGTAATTTATATGAAATTTAGATAGAGATTACAACTAATCTGGCGCTACCTTTCTTTTTCCTTCGTCTTTTTATGTGCATATTAATGCCATTTATTATGAACTAAACGGTTAACTCATTTCAAAGAGCTAAGTGCCATTTATTATTTTTTAAATTGTCACAAAGTTAAAGTCGGTTAGTTTTTGTTTCTTTGTTGCTCAACAAATTAACAAAAGCGTTATAACAAAATTATTTACTCTGTAAATTTTACCACAGTTTCGCTGCAAATATTTAATTAATTAAACTAACCAGCTCCGCTGGCAGAGTAACCGCAACTTTACGTCGGTATTGCTCAACTCTGCCCGTTTGAAACTTGCCCCTAATTATTATGGTTTTCAACTGATTACGCAAGCAATACGAATACTTCGCGAAGCTTTTGCCGCGGTTTGTGCTTTATAATTTAATGTTGTTAAGGGTAATTTTTATTTAATTTAGTAAAATTGAAAATTTATACAAATTATTTCTAAAATACTTACTTAAATAGAATTTATTTTCCCTCCTACGTTGTTTAATACAAAAATAGAATCTCTTTTGCGTTACATTTTACACGTTTATTTGGATCCTTTGATAAAATTTATTAAACTGCTAGCTTTCGCCCGCGACTCCGTCTGGGTGGAGTTATAAAAAAAAACAAAAGTAAATAGAGTATGTGGACCCATTTAGCCGTTTATTGTACAAACTCCATCCATCTAAACTTTCGCATTTATAATATTCATCATCACCAGCTCACTATACGTCCCCACCGAGGGGCTCGGAGCCTACCCTAATAATAGGGGTGACTAGGCTATAGTCAACCACGCTGGCCAAGTGCGGGTTGGTTGACTTCACACATATCTTTGAATTTCTTCGCCGATATGTGCAGGTTGCATCACGATGTTTTCCTTCACCGTAAGAACGTCGGGTAAATTATGTACATATGAAAATTCGAAAAATCGAAAATCACATTGGTACACGGCGGCGGGATTCGAACCCAAGACCTGTGGAGTACAAATCAAGTGTTCAAACCACTGAGCCACCGACGCTCGATTTATAATATTAGTAAGATAATTTAATTATGGTCCTATTCGTAGTAATTTTTATATGAAATTCATATTTTTCGATTCTCTAATTGAAAAAATATATTTTGACTAAATTTAATTAATACAAGTTAGCTGTTCAACAATTTTCCGAGCCAATTAATTTGATCAACACTAGAAGTTAGACGAAACGGTAGCTAAGCGAGCAACCATGTGTGTAGGGGTTAAGGCAAAAGCGATTAACGAATAAAAATAAATTAGCTATAAAAAGAAAATATCAATAGAGTGCTTTGTACCATAAATATGTATCACCACACCCGCATTCAATATAAGTACTTTATTATTTATTGGTCTCGATAACATTTTGCAAGCCTAGGTATAAAGTTTAAAAGGCCTTGATTTGTCAAATATTTGCGCCAGGAGCTAGTGTCACGGTATACATTACAGGGGTTTAAGCTAAAATATATTCGAAGCACTGTCTAAGAGTTTTTAAGTAAGACCTTTTGGTTCAGATGAGGTGACAGGTAAAGTACATAACAAAGTAAATAAAAATTGCATGCAACAATCACAGATACAACTCAACATAAAAACACATTAATCGCAATAACTCAATTATAAGTATACTTCGAAGGACAAAGTTAAAAATCGCTATCGCTTATGAATTAGACATTACAACTTACCGCGCAACTGATTTATGGAATCTAGTCGTTAGTACAATACCTGGATATAGCTGGAGGTTTTGCATAAATGATAGTTACGAAAGAGTTCAACTTATAGCTACTAACCCTAGTGTAGACTAACTAGTCTTTTGCGTAACATCTAAAGTAAACAAAAGTTGTTCTATCGCCCTTTACAGTAATAGAGAGTTGTTCAAGTTATTATTTCCGTATACTTGTATATAGGAAACTAAATTATTTCGCCGATAAATAAAGCAATAAACGCTTTAATGTATTACCTTATTTTAAATGTACACATATGTTTTTAATTAATTTATCTGTCGATTATTGTAACGCATCGTAAACAATTCGCTTCGCTTATAATCTGACAGTAAAAATACTAATGGAATTTAGTTTATCATATCCTTGACATTTAATATATTTCCAAATATCGTTTTAGTATTCGGCCGTAAGTCTATTTTTATACGA
This sequence comes from Papilio polytes, assembly GCF_000836215.1. Classification (NCBI taxonomy): domain Eukaryota; kingdom Metazoa; phylum Arthropoda; class Insecta; order Lepidoptera; family Papilionidae; genus Papilio; species Papilio polytes. The sequence goes on from NW_013526359.1 coordinate 6,062,670, forward strand.
TTTATATTTTCTGAATTCGCCGAGAAAGCGAAGCGATCGTTGACCACATACATCCACAATTGCAAATGCATTGCCTACCTTTAATCAACGGAGAAGGAGACGCACATTAAGATATTTCCTCTTCTAATGCATCTTCTCCACCATCAAATCCACACCCTTTCCATCCGTTTCTTATAAGAAAATTGTGGGAAAGGAAAGGGACTAAAATTAGGCCTTATTTAAATATATAATAACATGTTTAATAATATTATCTATACTATTATAATAAAGCGTAAACACACACTTCTTTGTTGCCTAAGATATCAGCAATTACAGTAAATTTTTGAATAATTCTTTTTTTAATAAAAAGCCCTACACTTATGTCACGCTTTAGGCTATATGTTTTCAGGCCTCTAAACTTAAGGGGGTAAATATTTTGGATAAAATCCCAAATGTGGGAAAGAGACCATAAGTTGCTGCCAACATCAAGGAAGCAAGGTTGTCATCATGTCATGTCATTTTGACATTTGTAATTGATAGTTTGACAAATGTAAACAATAAAATAAAATTTTTATAATGCGGATATAATCGTAGGGGAACAGCTAGTAACTAGATAAGTAAGTATAAATATGCTAAGTTTCAATTCTCAAAGGATTCTATTATACTTAGCATTCCCCAACTTAAAGTAATATAAGTTTTATGACAAAAAGAGCAATTATTTACCACGTTCAAATGCAAGTAACAAATGTCGGCACATTTTCAAAGTTAGATTACATTGTACAGTTTTATCTCGCCGTGTTCACTAGAAAACTGTTTGAGGTCACATTTAAAGTCTTTAAAAAACGTCGCGTTATCGAGGTAATTTTTACGACGGAAATACATCCGTTGTCGGTTCTGAACCGTAACATGTAAAGGCGAGACCAAGGCATAAGCGGAGCGAGTAAAACAAAATGAACGCCTCTTAATTCAATTTAAACACATTTCCACTGGTATACGGAAAGTGGAAATAATAATTTTATGAACTAGACCACGAGCCCATTTGTGCTAGTGGAAATTGACTAAAAGCAGTAAGGAATAGCCAATGATTGAAATTGTTAGTTAGTTAATAATAATTAGGGTTATTATATTTAAATTATACCTTTATACAAGTTTTTTTGGATATCTTATTTCCAACTTCCAATTATTCACAACATTTAAATTTTCTTACTTAACATACTTCATGCTTATATTAAAAATGTGTAAGTTTAGATGGATGGATAGATGGATGTTTGCTAGAGTTTGTAGCCTAAACTATTTAACGGCTCTTAATAAAATTTGGCATACATGTAGAAGATAGTCTGGAAGAACACCTAGGCTAGTTGGTTTTGTTTTTTAATACCACGCGGACGGAGTCGCGTGCGAAAGCTAGTATTATGCGTAAGAAAGTTTGAATTGAAGGATGGATGTTTGTACAAGTTTGTAGCCTAAACGGCTCAACGTATGTCTCTAAAATTTGGCATAATTGTAGATAACAGTCTGGAAGAACACATAGGCTACATTAAATTTTATACAGAAGAAGTCTCGGTCGTAAGCTAGTTTACATATCAACACAACAGTACAATGAAACGAACATTTAAGATATGTTAGTTATATGTATGGAATAGAAATAAGGCTTCCTATATAACATAGTTTATTACATCTAATAAAGTCTGCCTACTGGAGACAAGTCGTGAGTCATAGTAAGACTTGGCGACAGTCGATATGTAAATAGCATTGCGTAATATTTAATATGTATGAGTTTTATGTATGTTGTATGGATTGTTACTAGTTGCTATTCCTAGTCACGTTGTTACTTGTCTATGGAATTGTCTTTATTACGGCTATTTTAGCTTTAAATTGAGGTTTTTTTGCACTATCGTATTACTTCTGTCAGTGAACACGGTGCATGCAATTGTGCTGAAATATCGGGAGCTAAAACAACCCAATCGTGGTAAGAAATCATTAATCTTACCAACATTATAATACTACTAGCTTTCGTCCGCGACTCCGTCCGTGTGGTATTAAAAATAACAAAATGAGTAGTCTATGTTTTCTTCAAGACTATCCTCTACATCTATACCAAATTTCATCGAAATCCGTTCTGCCGTTTAGGCTACAAATTCTAACAAAGATCCATCTAAACTTTAACATTTATAATATTAGTATGAAGTATGATTAGTATGATTTACATCTTGATATTCGCAAGAAAATTAAGATAAAATTGAATTTATTATAATTGCAGATATTTAAACTTAGCGTGAGTTTCCATTGATCTATAGATATAAACTAATTGGCATCGCCCTCGTAATTAATAAAAAAATATTCTTTAGACATTATTAACCAATGGTTACGACTAACGTTCATCTTCGAATTGTTATTAATTAAAAAAAAAAAACAACCTGAATCTTATGGATATCGCACGAAAATTTTCAAGAAAGTATTGTACTTCACGCTACACAAATCTTACAGAAATTTTGTTGATCACGTTACATAAACTTTCTAACAAATATTCCTGCTAGATCACAGAACATTTATTCAATTAAATATACAATTTATTACAGCAGGTAATATGAAAACTAACGACTAGCTAATAGTTACTCTGTAAGTATAAAGCTGTTACCACACCAGGGGTCATCACACTCAATCAGCGGATAATTTAAATTGCGTTCACACAAATGTGACATCACAGCCTATTATGTGCATTGTGCTAGGGTTGCGTCATCGCGAGGAAAAGGAAACGGTTATGGACGGACAGATGGAAATTTATTGCACTGATATCGTGACATTGTTTGTCTGTAGGGCTGTCAAAACAATGCGTATTAATCAGTTTATTAATGACAGGTTATTGTATTTTTAAAGGTTAAAAAAAGAAACCCGATATACCTCCCTATAACACTGGTTGGTAACAAATCTTCATAAATGTAGAGAATTTACTGGTCTGTATTTCTATTACTAGATTTTTGGTATTACGTACCAAAAATGGTAGGATTCCTAATCAAATTCGAATACATAAATATAAAATCAAGAAATTAAAAAGCAAATTTGTATGGGCTTTTTGACTTTAGTTACGATGACAGAGCTGGTAGAAGCAGACCTAGAAATAAATGGATTGCGTTAAAGGTAAACATGATCAAGAAGTGACGATTAAATTGACAGAAGACAGATTAACCTGGATGACCAAAATATCGTTAACCGATCATGTGAACAGGATAAGGACAGTGTAAAATTGAATAGTACTTAAAATAAACTTTGAATAATTATCCAATCTATGTTTTAATGCCTTTTAGTTAAAGTAAATTCTGTTAAGAACTCAATCTAAATAGATTCCATTATTCAACATTCCAAATTCAAAATCAGAATATGTTTGCTCCATTTGTGTATATTTGAAAGGCATGTATCGGATAGTTGCTCGGAATCCGTTCGTACAACGTACATCACTAACGAGCTACCCTATCGATTCTAACTTGCATTACAATGGCCGGCGCACAATGCACGAAATCACTCACTCGCCCCCTGAATATCCGAGAGTATGGATAATATCCGACATGTACTTGCCTTGAGAACCACTAGAGTGACCATCAAGCTTAAACAATACGGATATTCCGAGTAGATTACGTCAACTTTAAAGAACTAAGTGATATAAGCGTGACTTATATATGATTATTATAAAATCTAACTTAGTTTGAAGTACAATGTCACAATGTAGTTACCACACAAATATTTCGAAACACATCGCTATCAATTAAATTCAATACAATAGTAACTATAATAACGTAAAGTCCTACCGTGTTTCCAATAAAATAACAATTTGAAAATCACAGAGATTCGATTTCCAACACTGTTATAATAGGATCACTTCACTTTTGTCACTTCACCTATAAAAAAATATATGATGGAATCCTCTAATCTTGTACCAAACTCATGGTTACCGTACACAAGTCGAACACAAATACACTCCAATACGAATACTGAACTTAACATATCCGAAGTCTAATAGAGCGGGCATTCACAACATGCGAGTCTCATCCCGGTGCATCCCTCGGGAGGCACCAACTTAGTCTGGGGACTGCAGATGAACGGGACGGGATTGCGACGGATTTCGGAAGATTATATTTATTAAAACGTGCACGAATTGAACGAACTGTGAATGGAATATTTCGAGCACTGAGACGCTAAGGGAATTAGTTTTCGGAATTTAAAGTACGATTAAGTAAACATGATTATAACGATGCTAAGTATTAAATGTGACTCAATTTAGTTACTTTACATGAGATTATAATTAATTTCAATGTTTATCTAGAAACTCAAAAATTACTGAACCAATTTCAGATGTTTTATTGCATACACATCTAGCGTCCTAAGATTACCAAACAGTTTCAACAAAATCTGTCTAGTAATTAAAAAACGCATATGTCCAATTTAGTTTTTTAATTTTCACTCAAACTATCTGTTCCCATGCGACTTCATCCGCATATAAATATAAAAAAACATTTTATTGTTCACATTTGTCGAATTATCAATTGCAAATGTCAAAATGACATGACATGATGTCAAACCTTGGCAACCTTGCTTCCTTGATGTTGGTAACAACTTATGGTCTCTTTCCCACATTAGGGTTTTTATCCAAAATATTTACCCCCTAAGTTTAATGTCGTGAAAACATATAAAAAGCCTAAAGCGTGACGTAAGTGTAGGACTTTTTATTAAAAAATTAATTATTCAAAAATATGCTGTAATTGCTGACATCTTAGGCAACAAAGAAGTGTGTGTTTACGCTTTATTATAATAGTATAGATATCACTCAATAGATGTCTACATCATGTATGAGCAAGTTTAGTTCAAAAATAAAGGTGAAATAAAACCTTTTCACCACATTACTTAGCGAGATAAAATTTTTGAAAACGTTCCACGTTGGAGGTTAAAGAGTAATATTATCTCCGGCGGCCGCTGGTGCCGTGCCAAAGTACATCAGATCTCGTCTGCACAATATTTCATATCCTAAATTGTATTTTATAGCTGTTAATATATTATGCGATAATATTGTGCCAGTAAATTTACGGGGAACGACAAATTCACTTCGACAAATATTACCATCGTATTCCGTTTTAAATGTACTGTAAGAGTGACATAATTTGTGACATTTCGCTATTGAAAATACGTATGAGTAATTTAGTACATTTATATTGTTATATTTGATATACCAAATATGCCAAAAGTTTATTTTTTTCTACTAACACGACCATCATAATCTATTACGTGTAATAAGATTACCAGTCGTACTCGCATTCGATTACCATATAAAAAGTGATCCACTCTCAATTTCCAAGGCAACTTTTTGTCGCGGGGTAATGCGCGACGATCGGAATACACTTTTCTTTTGTATAACATAGCTCATTCAAAAGTGTCACTTTTACTTATAAAACAAGTTTAAGTAGACAAGTTTTTTTTTTCAATCAAACGTTTTTTTGATTGAAAAAAAAAGCTTAGAAGTATACGTTGGAAGTAGTTTGACAACTTACCATAAAAAAATAACTTTTTAATAATCACTAGCTGTTGCTCGCGACTTCGTCCACGACAAATCAAAATTAGCTATCAAAAATCATAGCCTATTTTACTCACTGATAACGTAGCTTTATAACATTGAAAGAATTGAAATCGGCTTTTGAATTATCTCTATACATGAATTCATAAAAATCTTTCCGCTTTTATTAGAGAACGGGGCAAACGAGCGGCGAGTACACCGAGGTGGTCAGCGACGCCCATGGACATCCGCAATACCAGAGGTACCGCTTTATAACATTAGTATAAATTAGTAGACGAGTAATACTAATACACAATGGTTGTAAGTGTAATAGATAAATGTTCAGTCTAATTAATGTGAACATGTTTGTGTAACAAAGACAGGACTAGCGATGTGAATTGAGTGACATGGTTACAGGCCGGCGCACTACATGGCGACCGGTTCAACGCGACGACACGACACGCAAACGCGACGTTTGCGTAACATTTACACTGTTGACTCAGAAGTGGCTCTGATACACGATGATGCTTGATGGTGAACATAAACTCACGCAAACAAGGTTTTCGTGCTGGTGCATTCTTGAAAATTGAGTCAATCAATATTTATGATATTTGTTCCCAATTTTGCTCATTGATAAACATAAAATTATGTCTGAATATACACTTTCTAACATAAATAGAATTATCAACTTAGGTCATAACTTTTTGAACTTCTCGAATAGCTTGACTCTGTCCCTTGCTTCTAATTTCACCTTACTAAATTAGGAGGTGCACAAGATTTTAGTAGATCTTATTTATCAAGTTGCTCTGTTATGTCATGGTATCATAAAAGCGGTCATGGTATATAAATGTGATCGTATTTGCTCGTCAAACAGTACAGCCGTGTGTAGCATGTGCGGCACGTGCGTTATGACGTACGAATACGCAAACGCTTTCTTCGTAATGCGCGAATTCTTGAATACTAAACCGTTGCTAACCAACATCGTCTACGTATTGGTTATTGATTACTTAATGTTCTGTAACTGAATACAAAATTACTTTAGAATATCGTAAATTTACGTAATTTTATTCAATTTCGTAAAATAGCATTTTCACTTCCTATATTATTGCAGCCTAGAAAATTTATGATATGTTCGATTCGCTAATATATTGCTAGGTAGATATTGCTTGCGACTACGTTCGCGTGGTATTAAAAAATAGTAAAAAACATAGCCCATGTTACTCAGTGCTATTTTACCTTTCTAATGGGGAAAGAATTTTTAAAATCCCCTGAGTAGTTTTTGAGTTATTTCAATACATACAAAAATCCAAATCTACCCTCTTTGCTATTAAATAATAGGAATAGATATTTGTGTGTGTAACTACAGATTTAAACAGATTACAGTCTGGAATAGCGTATAGGCTATTGAATATTTTATTAATTTCAAGCGAATGAAGTCGCGGGCGCAAACTAGTAATCTTACAATTAATATAACAACGTGTGCGTCCATACAACATGTAACAACTCAATTAGACGTAAGTAAATTTAATTTGTAAACCAGTGGGTCTGTGGACGGGCCAATTAGTCGACAACTAGAGCGAAAACGTTACGTTGCCTAGGCCTCAAGGTCGGTCGACTTTCTGCTTAGGGTGACCATACTTTAATTATATACTTTAACAAGATTTTCATTTATGAATCATTGTTTCTTAAAGTTACTTTTTATATATTAAATGCAACAATATAATATATTTAATTATTTAAAAATAACGCTTGTAATTAAATTTTTCGTTATATGCAAATAATAGACATGTACTTAACACGTATACTATGGAGACTGTCTTTCTTGTATAGTAATCGCTGTTTGACCTTATTTGTTATCTTCTTTCTAAAGTATGGTTACCGTACAGTGAACGGACGTTACCTGAGTATTTCGGAGTTAGTATACAACCTCGATAACTGGATAATTGATAGTAGGTGTTAGATGAAAGAAAAATCATTATTATCGTATAATAATTAAAATTAGTTTCTGTGGAAGGCATTGGGGAAGGCCTATGCCCAGCAGTGGGCAGACAAAGGGTGATGATGATGCTGGTGATGATGATGATGAATTAATATCTGCCAAAACGTCAAATATATTAAAATAACAGAAAACATGCTTTACATTGTTCTATAATGAAAAATCACCATCAGCTTGCCCTTGTCTCTAAGGAGGGTCGGCTGTATGTACTGCTTGTACACATCTCTATTAGCCGTTATATCTGAATTCACTTTTTAGGCTCTTTCACACAATCCATACATACTTTCTTCGGTCTTCCTTTACATTTGTAGCTTTCTATATTCAATCTTAGCACTTTCTTGTTACGTTTATGATGAAAAATAACATTGTAGTTAATTGAAATCAAGAATATGAAAACCCCCTTGAAATACCTTCTGATCTACACAAAGAAATCATTTTCCTATTTTTCTGTAATATGACAAGACAAGGCTATTACTCGTAGTTTTTTTAATGTAATATAAGATGGCAAACAAGCAGGCAGCCACCTGAATCCACCGAAATGGAAAGCGGCCGCTGCCCATAAACATCCGCAATTGCAGATGCGTTGCCTACCCTTAATTAACGGAAGAGTAGACGCACATAAAGAAAACTTTTTCCCTTCCTATTCATCTCCTCCACCGACAAATCCACTTTACCTTCCCATCCTTTCCTCTTAAGAAAATGGTGGAAAGGGAAAGGGACTAAAATTAGGCCTCAGGCACCATACTCATCAGACCAAAATGCGGAATTGCTTCCACTTGACGCCTGTCTTCTGTGTGTTCGTGGTATTACACCGGGCGAGCAGGCCCATTCGAGCGAAGATGTTAAAGCGGGCTCTACCACTGTTAAATTTATCCGTTTAATTAAATGTAAATATTGGTCTGCACGTAGCAAAAGTTTGAAAACAAATAACAATTTAACCTTTGATTTATACAGACTTAAATACTTTTGCCCTTTTAATTTTTCTAATAACATTTTCTTCGTAGAAAGTAACTTAAGAATTTTACAACCTTCAACTTCATTATTCCAGCGACAGTATGCTTCGAACTTTTTAAGTGATTAATTCGACCCGCTCGCTCAGAATTTCATAGTTTATTTTACCAAGAAAAATTACTTAAATTAAGATTGAATAACACCAGCGGTGGAGCGACCGCCCAGGGCGGTGGAAGGGACGCCAAAGTCAGCATATTACATTCTCACATAAGATTAGAAACATTAAAAAGTGCCGTATAAGTTGCCTAAGGCGCTAATAGGCTTGAATAACATAGTAAGCGCTAAATAACTTAAAATGTATGTTCCTTAGTTATCGACTTGATTGGTTAATTAACTAGTCATAATACAATTAGTAAACTTGTCAATAATATTGGAATAAACCTGTACATCTTACTCATATTATAAATAATATTAAAAATAAAAGTTAAGATGGATGGATGTTTGTTAGAGTTTGTAGCCTAAACTACTGCACAGATCTTTTTAAAATTTGGCACAGATGTACATGATAGTCTGGAAGAAGATATAGGCTACTTGCTTTTTTTTTAAATCCACGCGAACGGAATCACAGGCGAAATCTAGTAGATACAAATACGAAACGTGCTGCGTATCATGTAGTTAGGTAATGAAAGTTGTTTTTGTGCCTAAATGATCCTGTCACGCAATGATACGACTCGCAAATTGAATGATTGGCAAGACCAAACAGTCGCTAATTCAATCCCGGAATAATAGATTGCTTAAATATAGTACTGAGTGATAAAAGATGCATTTTTCTATAGTCGAATACAATGGAAAGTAGAACTCGTAACAAACTTATTTGAAACTGACATATTTATATTATTCATTTAAATACTGAAACTTTAATAAATCCATAGACAACAAATGACTTTGTCAGATACACGTGTAAATTTAATGTCTAATTTTTTTTATTTGACCATAGAGAAATTCATTATATATTCATAAACGTTTAAATTTCTAAAGTTAAACTACTAAAATTATTTAACACCATGCGATAAAATCTAAATTCTTACAAAATATAAGTAAGAGATATACCACCATCACTAGAACTTAATATTTCTTCAATATTAAAATCCGTACATAATTTTAATAATTAGTTTATACGCGGAAGTCATTTATTTTTTACGAAACTCAATTTAACAAGTTAAGACTATTTCGTCTAATGATGCAAATGTACCCATTAAAGGATATCTAAAGGATCTTTAAAACTGACATACGTCTGGCAGTTAGAGGTCTGATGACGTAATAAAGTAATCTAAAAGCTTTGACTTATATCCTTTGGTAAGGTATTACTCAGAAAACATTTTATTCTAGGGATTATCAGCAATCTTTCCTGTAAATAATAAAGTGAATTTATGGGTTATTTTTAAACCAAAAAGAGTAACTTTAATCATCAGCTCATTGCATAACGTAGTAACAAAGATTTAATAATAACAATCGATTGAGTACAGTGGTTAACAGTGGTAGAGCCCTCTTTAACATCATTCGCACGAATGGGTTAGCTCGCCCGGTGTACTACCACGACCACACAGAAGACAGGCGTGAAGTGGGAGCAATTCCACGTTTCGTCCGATGAGTCTGGTGCCGGAGGCCTCATAGTCCCTTCCCCGTACCACCCTTTTCTTAAGAGAAAAGAATGGGAAGGAAAAGTGGATTTGACAGTGCAGGAGACGAATAGGAAGGGGAAATGTCCTCTTTATGTGCCTCTCCTCCTCCGTCAATTAAAGGTAGGCAACGCATCTGCAATTGCGGATGTTTATGGCAGCGGTCGCTTCCCATTTCGGTGGATTCAGGTGGCCTCTTGCTTGTTTGCCACCTTGTATAATAAAAAAATCAAACAAAAAAATGGGACCCACCTGCAAGCATTACCTTTCGGATAAAAAAAGAATTATCAAAATCGGTCCACTAGCGGCGGAGTTATGCCGTAACACACATAAAAAAAAAAAACATATCGACGAATTGAGTACCTCCTACTTTTGGGAAGCCGGTCAAAAAAGAGACCACTTAAGCTACACGAATGTAACAGACAGTAAAACTAATTGTTTAACGCTTTTTTACAGTAATTATGTTAATAATGTTATCATAACGTTTTTACAATGTCTACTTCTATCACACCGGAGGTCCGCGATAAACACTTGGGGTCGTATCTTATCACTGAGTTCAAATGAGGTCAACGTTTGTGAATGGTATTTTAACCTAATACTGGATTTTCATAGCATATTTTATAATTAAATATACGATAAGCTAAGCTAAGAGGAATGTAATTTGATTCTGAAGTTTTGTAACGCAAGTAAAACAGTAGACACATCTAAAGTATCTGCTCTTTGCTCGTTGAAATTAATAAAAGTAGAGATGGTTCAAATGTAAGAACGTAGATATTAGAAAGTTAATAGTGACCGTTTAATCATAGTCCAAAATATTGTCATCTCTGTCATATACGTTGGAAAATAAGAGATGACTATATTTTTGCTGTTACCACAGTCGATTCTCACTATTAGCTTAGGACTAACACCAATGCTATCAAAATCGTGTAGAAGTGACATTCATAAATTCATTGTCTTTATTTCGATTGATTATAAAGAGGAAGATTCGTTTTTAATTACTTTGATTTAATTCGATACCAACATAACAAAATATATGCGTCGTATCCATGTTGTGATAACATTCATTGTGGTTGTATTGTTTATCAATATGAAGATTTCGTGATATCACCAGGTCAGAGTGTACGCATTAGTCATCTTAAAACACTTTTTAATAAATGTTTGATAACATTGTTGTATTGTTTGTATGTTATCGAATGTATCGACATTGTATTTTAGACAATAAGATTACGATGTCTTGTAATATTGTTATTGTATATCAGATATCCGGTTCACAAGAATTGTAAGTTTTGTTTTAAATTTTAAACTTTTTTGGACACTAACTGACTTGCCGAAACAAGAGAATTTCCAGAAGACCAAAGAGTTACAATTAGGAAGATCGGACATTACAATAATGTGAGTAAAACAACTCTATCATCGTCAAAATCAACAAGAAACAAATGTTACTTAGCCTGCAAACCATCTTATTGCTTAGATGTTGCAATTCCTGGATTACAATTTCGTTTATTTTGTACTGTCTATCGATATGTTTAATATCCTCATTCAAATCTAGCCTAAAATTACTCCTTAACATATGACATCATCACAACTGTATTCATTGCTGGTAATGCATAAAGGAAACAACCATTAACCCTCGATAACCCCGCAATGTACATCATAATTTGAATGGCAGCTGCGTTTGGAATGATGTATCTGTCAGTGAGTAATGGTCGATGGGTGCAAATTTTAATGTCATAAGGTCAATTAGCGATATTGTTAAAGCTAACTCAGATCTCGAGAATATAAGATTGTATACATTGAAATTGATTTATTATATTCTTGTATTTCCTTAACAACAGTTTCCCTATAGAAAAATAAAAATCTGAGAGAACATATTTACAATTTGGTGAGACAGGCCCTAAATCTTTTTCATTTTCAGAATTAACCATAATGTTAATAAATTGATTCTAACTTCGTTAACTAAATAGAAACTTATGCTGAACACACGGAACGACATATTCGTAAACTTCAACAACCATAAATGAATATCGAAATTAATTTCAGTTATAAATAATTTAATAACGAATCCTTGGACATTTCCTCGCCTACGTTTCTACAAAACCAATTTAATGTTTAAATTTTGAAGAACGTTGAAACTCCAATACAAATGAAGAGAAATATTAATTTCAAGTTACAGTTTGAGTTGCATTCTTGGAAACGGTCTGCTTCTGAGAAATGTAAAGGACATCTAAGTACCCACTGTCTTTAAAGAGCTTTTCTTGTATAAGATTTTCTTCTTCTCTACTAATATTATAAAGAGAAAAGATTTGTATGTTTGTATTTTTGTATGTATTTAAATAACTCAAAAACAATTGGGCCGATTTAACAAATTCTTTTACCGTTAGAAAGGTTATTTATATATGAGTAACATAGGCTACATTTTTTATTATTTTAGAATTTCACATGGACGAAGTCGAGAGCAATAGCTAGACTATAATATTATAAAGAGGACAGGTTTTTATTTTTTTATACATATTTTGAAATAACTCGAAAACTACTGGGTCAATTTCAAGAATTCCAGTTACGTTACGACGTTACCAGTGAATAACATAGGCTATATTTTTATTTTTTAACTTACGCGGACGAAGCCGCGAGTAACGGCTAGTTATTATATTTTATTTAACTAGTGTCAAAAATATTCCCAAATAAATTAGCTCACCTACCTTCCCGTCAAAATCGGTCCTGTCGATCCAAGATAATAGTCCCCCAGGATTTTGACGGTGCGGAATTAAAAAAGTAGTAAAGTAACTCGCCCACATCAGGCTACCTTTCAGTAAAAAAATCCTGTCAAAATTGAACCCGATTAACATTTTTTTAATATATTCATGGAGGTCTATAATCCTGAGTTAAAGTAATTAAAAGATTTTTAGTTAAAAAGTGTTAATTGTCAATTTTTTAAATCAATTTTGCAATTTAATTTATTGTTTTGTTTAAAAAAAGTCACAGATGTTATAGTTATGAGTCCATATTGTTCCAGATTAGAGAAATATACATTTAGGTCTATAGTTCATGCACTTTTTATACAATGTCGTTTTTACTTTATTAGCTTTATAACTAAGTTAATCTAGTTTCTGATATGTCACAATAGACTTAGTTTTATGACTGACTTATGTTTTGGCAAATGCGATACCAAATTAAGTCATGTTCAACATTTGGCGTTATGATATCGAAGTCCTTTTGGCAAGACAAAGGAAAGTAAGGCGTGGTACACACTGAATTACTCGATTTTTTTACGGTTTTCGATGTCGATAAAATTTTATTGTTATATTGTTTCGGTTAGTTTTTAGCTAACTTTTAGTAAATCGTCTGACAAATGGACTAAAGTCGTGTGTCATATAGCAAATATCATTTTATTACAGAAGCAATCGTTTGTGTCCCTAAAGTCTTAAAAAACTTTTGTTACAAATAATTTTATTTTCCTACAAAATTATTTCAATTTTTTAGACTTTTAGGACACATGCTGGGTTTGCAAGTATGTAAAAATAAATAATGTATAAAAACGATATCTTCATATACCGTGTACTCGGTGTGTTCTTAACCTAACGGTCAGATCAAGGACAGTCGGGTGACCGCGAGTGCGTTACACTTTTGTATTTTATTCGACGGCCGAATTAACTTTTATAATCGCATTATAGCATAAACAGTTCACAAAGTCAATTTAAACCATGGAAATTAGCTTTAAAAACAACACAAATCTTGTGAAACAGACTTCATCAAACAACTTTGTCATAAAATCCTCACTCAGAGCGTGAACACCTTTATCTAAATATCGCAGAACTGTTGTGCGATTGTAGATTGTTTCGTAGTTCAACTGTTTAGTTGCACAACTAAAAATGGACTAGCGCTCCTCCATATAAGCTCATAGAAATCAAAGCGCGACTAAACAGTCTAACAGCGGTAGAGCCCGCTTTAACATCTTCGCACGAATGGGCCAGCTCGCCCGGTGTAATACCACGACCACACAGAAAACAGGCGTGAAGTTGAAGCAATTCCGCGTTTCGTCTGATGAGTATGGTGCCGGAGGCCTAATTTTATCCTTTTCCCTTTCCACTCTTTTCTTGAGGAAAGGATGGGAAGGAAAAGTGGATTTGGCCTTGGAGGAGACGTATAGAAAGGGAAAATTTCCTCTTTATGTTGCGTCTCCTCTTCCTTCAATGAAGGGTAGGCAACGTATCTGCAATTGTGGATGTTTATGGGCAGCGGTCCCTTTCCATTTCGGTGGATTTCGGTGGACGCTTGCTCGTTTGCCACCTTATATTCTAAAAAAAAAGTTGTGCGTTAGTTTAGTCAAAGGTATATATTGCATACTAGATAATACTTAGTTAGCCTTTATTTTATAGTCGGCCATTTTGATGTAATGACTAACACACAGATGCAGATAACGAACTGGGCCTTCCGTTTGTTTGACCTACACATGTTGTATGTAGGATTTAGATTACCGCACATTGTTGCATTGTCTTTCATTGATTATTTCAAAACTTAAATAGCAGATTTTGTATTTATACATAATAACAAAAATGATTAGTACTACCTTTATGTACCAATTTCGTCTTAAATAATAAAGATTACAAGATTAAAGAGGTACAAAAGGCACAAACACAATCAAAAACACTTCTATAACAGTCTTTTTACAGCTAATTTTATCAGTATCTTTACATTAAATTTGTTTGTATATTAGTTACTAGCGTTCGCCCGCGGTTCCCTCTGCGTGGAATTTAAAAAAATATAGATACAAACAAATTTAAAAAATTCATCTACTAAAATTTCACAGTGACATTTTGTAATATGACAAACAGTTTTAGAATTTTCATATTTTTACTATGTTAAAAAGACTGAGTATTTTTTTAAAGTGATTTAAAAAATCGTTTTCTCAAGTATTTTATTATAAATACTAGAACTTTGTTCGTCAAATCGCATATTCTACAGAGAGCTTTGTAAATTTAGCATGAATGCTGATATATTCCGTTTTAACAATAGCTAGGTCTCTGAAGACTAATTAGTATTACAATGGAATTACATTGCTTGTTATGTGTCTGTATTATTCTATAGATATAGTTTGCCTTCGGGAATTCAATTAACTTTAGACTTCACAGTCACCACCATTAAACGTATTTAAAAAGTAAATATTAGTGACTAGCTGTTGCTCGCGTCTTCTTACGCGAAGAAATAAAAAATGTAGCCTATTTTACTCAGTGATAACGTAGCTATTTATTGGTGAAAGATTTTTTTTAAAATCAGCTAAGTTGGTTTTAAGTTACATCAATGAATACAATTTTTTTCTTCCCAAAAATATGTATCTGTATTGTATCGTATCTATGATTAAAACTTTAACTTATATTAAAAACATAAAAGATGTCAATTTCTAAAACCACACGATATCTAAGCAACATTACAATAACAATGAGCTCAAAAGAAAATATAAAAAAGCATAAAATACAAGATCCTTTTTGTATCCACTTTTAATTTTTTAAATGAAGTACAGTACAATATCTAAATTAATACTAGACTACTTTAGTTCAAATAATGACATCAGATATATCTTTCCTATATTCCTTTTCGTATTTGCTTTAGTAAAATAGTAAAGAACTCAAATTCATATGCTCGAACGAGCCAGTTGAAAGAAGACAATAGGACGCAGGAAACGAGCTCGTGGCAACACAAATAAGAACTGAAAGTGTTCCAGTGAAAAGAAGTTTAAAAGAAAAATGCTTTCGTGTCGCGGCAGAGACTGAAAAGTGAATTACTTTTGTTGTCAATACAATTGTTTGTATACTATTTTTTTGCAATGCAGTACAGACATGGTAAACCTAACATGGAATAAATTCCCTTTTTACGTGTTTTTAAATTGGGTTTGGATATGTTTAAGCGAATGAATTGGTT
>NW_013526360.1:0-575 GCF_000836215.1 Papilio polytes
GCACCCCGCGCACCTGCCCATCGACTCCGTGCCCAGCCAATACGTGAGTACTTACAACAATTACTATTAAATAATATACAATATGTTTAGTACTTTATCTGCATTTTTACATTTAATTACCAATAATTAAATGGCAGGTTTAGTACCATGGTTATGAAGTTTGTAAATCTTATGACGTCATAACTTATTTTTATTAATTTAGTAGAAGAAATGACACCTATTCTATCGCCGCTCAGACTATAGAAAGGAGTCGCAGGCACAACCGGCTGGCGTCGATTACGACGGAGGAATATTCAGTCAAAATAAAAACATGAACAAAACGACTGAATTATTTTCCTTTTCCAGGTAAACTGGGACAGCCTAAGGCCGGAAAATGAATTATACGTGAGTGTTCATATTAAATTGCAAACACAAACGCTCTTCATTGTAATCGATAATATAGTCTTATTGCTTCGCCCATAATCACCGTTTAGATGTTCTTCGCTTTTGGGTTTCGTATTGAAAAAGGCGGAGAGTATATGTCAATTTTCGTTGTGTTTCAGTACTTCCCGTCGCCGCCGTACCAGTTCTTCGCG
>NW_013526361.1:0-3186 GCF_000836215.1 Papilio polytes
GTAAGTGTATGGCTTTTTATAAAAAAAAAAAAAGAATTATTCAAAAACATGCTGTAATTACTGACATCTTAGGCAACAAAGAAGTGTGTGTTTACGTTTTATTATATAAGTATAGATATTGTTAATCACAGTATATTTTTGAATTATTATTGCTTTAATAAAATGTCTTAAATCTATGATACGCTATAGGATATATATTGTCACACTATTAACTTAGGAGGTGAATGAATTAGAAAAAAACGCCATGCGAGAAAGAGACAAAAACTATAAGCTAAATAATAAAAAAAATCTGTTAAGTCAATGTACAACTAATCTATACTTATATAATAAAGCGTAAACACACACTTCTTTGTTGCGTAAGATGTTAGCAATTACAGCATATTTTTGGATAATCCTTTTTTAATAAAAAGGCCTACACTAACGTCGCGCTATAGGCTATATATTTTCACGCCATAAAATTTAGGGGGTAAATATTTTGGATAAAGACCCTAATGTGGGAAAGAGACCGTAAGTTGCTGCCAACATCAAGGAAGCAAGGTTGCCATGCTTTGTTATCATGTTATAACATTTGCAATTGATAATTTGACAAATGTAAACAAAATATTCTTTTGTAATTTCATGCAAATGAAGCCACACAGGAACAGCTAGTTTAGTTATAAAACAAAAGCAATGATTACCACCTTAAAGCCCAATTTACACTATTCCAATCCAGTGTTGGATTACAACTAACCCACTCTGAATGCCAATGTGGGTTAAATTTGTTCAAAGGCAATCCAGCACTGGATTGCTGGACTGGAATGTACATTATGTCCCCAGGTATCGCACCACCCCCCCATCTCTGCGTGCCACGCGGAGTCAGGTCGCTGGAGCTTCTGGCAGGAGGCGCGCATCCGCACCAAGTTCTGGGGCAAGTCGATGGAGTTCCAGCCGGCGGGCCGCGTGCACGTGCGTCTGCATACCACCGGAGATCATTATATATGGAATAAGGTACATCTATGGGTTTTTTTTTAAACAACATCTATGGACTCTTGGTCCGTATTTTATGCACAGTTTTTTTTTTCTTTCTTTGTTGCGTTAGCCTTGTGCTACATTAATGAGTTACTTTTTTTATTGTTGTTTTCTCCTTTTTTTTCTATTTTAATATACTTTATGAGCTTTTCGCGTGCTTCATCCACATGAAATTACAGTAACTTTATATTATTGTTTACATATGTCAAATTCTCAATTGCAAATGTCAAAATTACCGTTACCATAATAACCCTGCTTCCTTAATGTTGGCAGCTTGTAGTTTATGGTCCCTTTCCCACATTAGGTTTTTTATTCGAAATATTTACCCCCTAAATTTAATAGCGTGAAATTGTATATAGCCTATAGCGTGTTGTAAGTGTAGGGCTTTTTATTAAAGAAAGAATTATTCAAAAATATGCTGTGATTACTGACATCTTACGCCACAAAGTAGTGTGTTTACGCTTTATTTTATTAGTATACTAGCTTTTGCACGCGCCTCCGTCCGGGTGGAATTAAAAAAAAAACAAATTGAGTAACCTATGTGTGCTTCCAGACTATCTTCTACATCTGTACCAAATTTCACCGAAATCCGTTCTGCCGTTTTGGCTACAAACTGTAACAAACATCCATCCATCTAAACTTTCGCATTTATAATATTAGTTAGAAGATATCATTTAGTTTTATGTATGTTTCAGGTGACGACGTGTGTGCACAATTTGTTCGGCGGACAGCGCTGGGTGGACCAGTACGGAGATATGCACATTACCTGCGCCGACACTGACGTCACGTGCAAACTCAACTTCGTCAAGGTAACGTCATCGATGACGTCACACCACCTACAGCTGTATGATCTCTGATTCCTATGAGCATATATAAAGGCACACTACTCGATATTTGCAACTAAACAGTTGACTGCGAAACAATCGACAATCGCACAACCGTTGTGCGATTGTTTATAGTTTGTCTGAATAAGATAGATTATTTTGACAATTTATGTCAATTCATGTGACAATTTAGTAGGGATGGGTTGTGTAAAATCAGTCATGTATCTTATCGATTTTCGATTTTTATTCTTATAGAAGTTGGAATCGATAGATTTATAGTTATAACTTATGAAATAATATAAAAACACTTTTTTCTTAAATTAATTGTGACCATAACAAATAATGAGAGCAAATAAATGTTTATTACTACTACAATACATAATCGAATTGGATTTCACTATTATTTCTGTCATTGCGAAATTCTCTACACTATAATTGTCCTCTAAATTAGTGAATAATGAAAAAAAAAATTTAGTTGAGTTTGATAATTATTTAAACCGAATATCGATAGTTCAAAATTGTTCGCTGCGTGTTTGTTTCGTCTCTACGATACCTGTCTATTAAATATGGCATTTGCCTTCATACAAATTGAATTCGATACTTCATATGCGTCATTTATCAAACTAATCTATCTTATTTAGACAAACTATAGTCAAAGTTGTGCACCAGCTCTTACGGCGGGCGTATTTGTTTTTTTAAAGTTATAGCTTTATAATATCGTAATTTTTGAAATTCCCGTTATATTTGTTACAATAACTAACAATAGAACTTAATAACAAACATTTTTCTTTACAAAAATCGAACGAATTCTCATATGTTTGAATTCTGTATTGATTCATTTTCTTTAATCATAGATTAAACCGTTCACTTAATTATGAAGCTAATGATAGGCGTAAAATTTTATTTATCTTAGCTTACTAATATTATAAATGCGAAAGTTTAGAGTTTGTAGCCTAAACTGCAGAAACAGTCTCGATGAAATTTGTTTCAAATGTAGATATAGTTTGGAAGAACACATAGGTTACTTATTTTTAATAGTTACTTTTATAGCAGTTTTTGAGTTTTTTCAATATATCTTACTTCTTACTAATGCTAGAAATGCGAAAGTTTAGATGGATGTTGATGTTTGCCGCCTAAATTGGCATAGATGTAGAGGATACTTTAAGAATACAAAGTTTTTTTTAATACAAATAGACGTCGCGGGTAAAATACACAAAAATAAACCTTACCCTTTATAGTATTTAGTAATATTTGGTTGCCTGGAAGAGATCGCTTCCAGCGATAAGGCCGCCCTTGCGCAAGTCTAATTTAATTTTAGCTTTCTTGTATAATATTATATGTGCAAAAGTGTTAA
>NW_013526361.1:3326-4060 GCF_000836215.1 Papilio polytes
GATTGAGGCGCCCTTAGTCGCTGTCGCTTAGTCCGTTGCATTCAGTCGCTCGGTCGCTAACAAGCTCTCTAGCTGTCAGTACCTCAGTTCCTTCAGGAGTTCAGTACATTTCTGGTCAATACGGAAGGTTCGATGTCTTTTACGTAGTTGCCTTAGTGTATTCCTTTTATAATAAATCACCAGTATTGCTCATATTACCGCACGACTGTCATATTTTTTAAAAAGTCAATCGTATCGAAATTTATAACACTATATATATTTAAATCCTGTCCTACAACTGGCTGATAGAGGCTCAGATAGCTTAATGACGTCACTGTCAGATAAGGTAACAAAATCTGATTTCCATCATTTTTTACATGTTGTTATCAGATAATTTACGATTTTGTGGGACAGGCCCTTAATATCATAAAATGTAAATACACACTTCTTTGTTGCCTAAGATGTCGGCAATTTCAGCATTTTTTTGAATTCTAATTTTAATAAAAAGCCCTACACTTACGTCACGCTTTAGGCTATATATTTTAACACCATTACACTTGGGGGGGTAAATATTTTGGATAAAAACCCTAATGTGGGAAAGAGACCATAAGTTGCTGCCAACATCAAAGATGCCATCGTTATGTCATTTTGACATTTGCAATTGATAATTTAACAAATTTGAACAATAAAATGATTTTTTTTATAATTTTATGCGGATGAAGTCGCATGAGAACAGCTAGTTTATATGTGTAATT
>NW_013526362.1:0-731 GCF_000836215.1 Papilio polytes
AAGGCCAATCTCAATTACCGTGTCTCTCCAGCAATTAATGACTTTATGTCCACGTGTTCCAAAATACATTCAGTTTGGC
This sequence comes from Papilio polytes, assembly GCF_000836215.1. Taxonomy (NCBI): domain Eukaryota; kingdom Metazoa; phylum Arthropoda; class Insecta; order Lepidoptera; family Papilionidae; genus Papilio; species Papilio polytes. The sequence continues at coordinate 80 of NW_013526362.1, forward strand.
ATTATTTATACAAAGAATTATACGCAAATATTCATATTGACTTGAAGAGAAAACAACATGTATTTAATAAAAGTGTCTCACCGATTGAAGATGACGACGAAGACCGATTCAAAACCCAAGTCCAAAATGTACCATTTGCCCAATCAACATACATGAGAATATAAAATCTGTTTGCGAAACCGTGTGCTTTGTGATATAAATCTTTTTGATATGAAATCATAACACAGGAAGTTGTGACATTATGACTAAACGTGTTATAGAGAAAAGGTATATTTACAATTAACAAAAAATGTTCTATTTACTTCGCCCTTTAAATAGGACGTAATGGTCTGGTGGTTAAGCGTGGGATATTTCATTAAAGGGTTTTGTAATCGAATCTACATCATTGCACAAAAAATACATCTGTTTAATCACGCTAATCCTACTACTTTAACAGTGGTAGTGCCCGCTTTAACATCTTAGCACGAATGGGCCGGCACGCCCGGTGTAATACCACGACCACACAGAAGACAGGCGTGAAATGGAAGCAATTCCGTGTTTCGTCTGATGAGTGTGGTGCCGGAGGACTAATTTAAGTCCCTTTCTCTTTATCACCTTTTTCTTATAAGGAGGGGATGGGAAGGGGAAGTGGATTTGACAGTGGAGGAGATGC
>NW_013526363.1:0-504 GCF_000836215.1 Papilio polytes
TGCTTCTCAATTTCTCCACCACTGGCGCTACTAAATTCCTCTAAACACATTCTTAACTTTATCCATTCTTGTCACACACATCCATCTCAGCCATGCAATCTCCTTTCATCCGCAACTTTGGTGGCCCAACATTCAGATCCATTTTATATAAGGGAGTGCTTTATTTTTTTATAATATATTGTGGCAAACGAGCAAGCGAATCCACCGAAATGGATAGCGACCGCTGCCCATAGACATCCGCAATTGCAGCGTTGCCTACCTTTCGCAGAGACGCACATAAAGAGGACATTTCCTATGCGTCTCCACCATCAAATCCACTTTTCCTTCCCATGCTTCTCTTAAGAGAAGGGTGGAAAGGGAAAGGGACTATTAGGCCTCAATATCCACACCCAGAGGCATAAAATGGGATATGGGATTGTCCCCATCACTTAATTATAAAATATTACAATAAGTAGACATCTAGAGCTATCTTGGACACTTAAATATTACTTATTCAACTTAAGT
>NW_013526364.1:0-527 GCF_000836215.1 Papilio polytes
TAAATCTGGCCTCTCAGACGTGACGAAAACTTTTATACTGACTTTAAAGTTATGATAATGTCACCTTAGATTATAACATGATGGATATTTACTTAATTAACTATCTCTATACATTTATCAATTAATTCCGGACGCTTTCTATCTTTTGAGATTTTTACATTTGATTGAGTGGTGTCGTGTTATTTTTAAAACATCAAAATATACTACGGTTCTCACTTAGGGTTGCCAACTTCTTTCTGATGAGGCTCTAGGCCATGGGCTGCTTCCCTACTGCGAAGCTAGAAGGAACAATACAACAGTGGTGCATGGTTTACCAAGGTAGTCGCTCTTTAAGTATTCTCGTGCCCCAGCTATCGGCAGACTGAAGGAACTCTGCTGGATTTTAGTTGAATTTCCAGACAAGTGGCCGGGGAATCCCACATACTCTTGATATTATTAGATTTACGTTTATCTAAAATTACAAATCTCTAGTTCCGGAGGTTTCATCATCATCTCCTTATCCTACTCCCGTAGGGTCGGCGCAACAG
>NW_013526365.1:0-1339 GCF_000836215.1 Papilio polytes
GATCGAATCATTTTATGTTTTCTCTTATAATTTTGCTTATACTATGGTGTGACGCGGGGCTGCCGTTAAATAGGCGCACGCAACACGAAACACGTCTATTCACTGTACTAGCCGCGCGATGAATGGATGGTTCGATGTATGTTAGAGATTGTTGCTGAACGGATCTGGATGAAATTTGGCAGATGTCGAGGATAGCATGTAAAACATGGGCTACCTCCTTTTGTCTTTTTTAATTCCGTCGCGGGCGAAAACTAGTAAACCTAACTCTTACACACAGGATAATTTACTCATGTATTAATACTAGCTTTCGCTCCCGACTCCATCCGCGTGGAATTAAAAAGACAAAAATAAGTATTTTCTTCCAGTCTATCCTCTACGTCTACGCCACATTAATATATTTCATTTTAGGTTACAAAATCTAATAATTATTAATATTAATATAAATAAATATATAAATATAATATATTAATATTGCAGCAAAAGGATCCATTGACCAAAGTTTAAGTTCTAAAGTATGCCTAAGTGAAGATCACAAAGGAAATTATGGGCACTTCAGCCGTGTCAAATGAAGTTGTACAGTTGTTTGCGGTCAGAAATTTTGACAAAACAAGTTTTAATGAGTTGAAAATACTGGTTTGTTTCGTTAGAAGTTGTGAAAGTGCGTTAGAAGGACAGTGCGGTTTGTTTGGGGTTTCACGAAAGATTCGACTAGTGGTTTAAAAAAAATGTAATGTCTTTGTTTAAAGGAGTTGTTAACTAAAATGACGTCATAAAACTTAAAGAATAGAGCGAATTGTAAAACAAATGAAATTCGTCCGCGACCAAACTGGAATTAAAAATAAAATTTGTAACCTATGCTTGCTTTCCAGAAATGAAATGAAATGAAATGAAAATGTATTTATTGCCACAAAATAGAAATTATATAACAAAGACTTATTCTAAAGGTGACATATTCGTGGCAAAAGGTAGCCAGCTCAGCGTATGCAGGACGGACTAAGCCGTTCCTGCGCTGATTTTCAGCTGGCTCCTTCGCACTCAAGTAACATACATCTTAATCACTAGGGTAACCGGCCGTACTAAATACATATCTATACAGAAATAAAAAAAAAATAATAAAATAAAATACACACTTTTAAATAAAAGAAAAAAAAAATCACATCAACAAAAATGGGACATCATAAAGAAAAAAATTTTTTTTTTTAAATCTTAATAGAAACAAACAAAAACAATCATACTAAATTAAAAGGCGAATGAACATACTGCATTTATAAACATCTCTACAAATTTTTAACAAAAAAAAAAAAAAACACAATGTGTTATGGGTTAATTTGGGACTCTA
>NW_013526366.1:0-578 GCF_000836215.1 Papilio polytes
AATTGAAACGATTTGTTTAACTAAAAGATAAGATGGTAAATATCATTGAAATTGAAATTTAATTGAAATTTATTGAAAACAGATTAATAATTAACAGTAAAAGTTATAACCAAATAAAAGATAAATACAAATAGTGATAAATGTGATTGATCTAGTGATGCCCACACTAGGCAATGCCTGTATCGTGGGCATCGAAACAGCAGGAAAAATATTTTTATACAATGATAATTAAAAACCTACGCTTACGGCGTTTCGGTATTATAATGAATTTATGAAAGAAAAATAAATATGCAAGATGATATATGATATATGTATAGAATAAATAAAATAAGATGTAACAATAAAACTAAATACTTGAGAATAAATAATATATGTTATATATGTATGTATATAATAAATATTTATAAACGTCCTAATAAACAAGCTTACTTAGAAATGCGGAGTGTTAGGTAGAAATTTTCAAAAGGTTCTCAGTGTCATTATAATTAATTCAAGTCAATGTAAAAAAGTCTACAAAATAAAGCAATTTTTTCAAAGAATGTGTTTCGTTTTTTTAATAGCCTTAGAAATGCAAACTT
>NW_013526367.1:0-500 GCF_000836215.1 Papilio polytes
TTAATGCGTGATGCACGAATTGAAATATTATGCATAAACTGGGATGGAAGTTGGAGATGCTGCGTTCACACTGATCGAGACATGGGACTACTGGTATAGTGGTACATATTTAGCTAAAAAAAATTTGAAAAGAAGTACTTGGTATTCGTTGTATCCACTTTTACAATAGAATAAAAAATTTGTATACCAATAAAACGCAAATTTAATAACACATTTCTGTTGAAACAATTGAGAAGCTTCATGTATTTATTTTATTGGTAGTCCTTATTTACAGCCATACACTCACTTATGTATTAAAAAAGAGAAATAAAAAAGCATTTATAATGGAGCGCATTTAAAGACACATAAAGCATTGAATGTTATCAACAACAGTGACATTGGAGCGAGGGCACTATCAGGCGAGCAGGCCGCATGTGTGAACGCGCCACGGCGGAGATATCTCGAGACTCGAGTGTTAGCGAGCGTTCGCACGGACGCGAAAACGCTAGGCGGTAACTATG
>NW_013526368.1:0-1022 GCF_000836215.1 Papilio polytes
CCTGTTGCGCCGACCCTACGGGAGTAGGATAAGGAGATGATGATGATACATTTAGAAGTTATAGGTTCATTTTAAGCCCAATTATTTCCGGTAAGTACATCCTACTAAGTTTAGATGGATGGATGGATGGACGGATGGATGTTTGTTAGAGTTTGTAGCCTAAACTGCTGAACAGATCTTAATGAAATTTGGCATACATGTAGGGAATAATCTGGAAGAACTTATAGGCTACTGGGTTTTGGTTTTTTTAATGCCACGCGGACAGAGTCGCGAGCGAAAGCTCATATATGATTCTAAATTATTTTACACCACAAAAGAATATTTTAATGAGTTCATCAAGTAACAGCATTCCTCATTATGACGTTTGACCGCAGTAAGTACTTAATTGTAAATTTGCATGTTATTTTATAGGAGCGCCCTTAGCTCAGTGGTTAAGTGGTCTTGTAAGTCCTGAGTACGATCCCCGCACTATCCTAAGTATCTTTTCGAATTTAGAATGTACACTTACCCTGTGCTCAAAAGACATCCCTCATTATCAGTATCATCATTATCATCATCATCATCATCATCATCATCATCATCATCATCATCATCATCATCATCATCATCATCATCATCATCATCATCATCATCTTCTTCTTCATCATCAACATCATCACTCATCAACATCCATCAGACAGCCTTTTTTAAAGAATATGGGGGCAAATAAAAGACTTACCGCAAAATTATTTTCAGTTCCATACATTTTTCGATTAGCTATAGTTGCTTTGTCAGTGGGGTCACTGTTGTTTATGACTGCACGTAGGTATTGTAGAGCACCTTTTGGTATCTTCTAAACTGTTGATCTCTAGATCTATTATAATCTATTATATTCCCTTTCCCTTTCTACATTTTTCTTATAAGGAAAGGATGGATAGAGCAAATGGATTTGATGGTCGAGGAGACGTATAGGAAGGGGAATTGTCCTCGTTATGTGTGTCTCATCCTCCGCCAATTAAGACTAAACAACGCGTCTGCTTGCA
>NW_013526369.1:0-759 GCF_000836215.1 Papilio polytes
TCCACTTCACGCCTGTTCTCTGTGCGGTCGTGGTATTACACCGGGCGAGCCGGCCTATTCGTGCGAAGACGTTAAAGCGAGCTCTACCCCTGACAAATGATATAATCATTTTCATCAACTAATTATCTTCACTGAGGGGCTGAGAGCCTCCCTAAGCGAAGAAATTAAATCCGCCTATAATAATATAACATAACATGTAAACAACTTTGGTGTTATTTGACTCGAAAGTTTTGCAATTACACCCTATCCACATTCGCTTACCGACATTAATGGTTGTCGGTAAACGACGATGTTTGAAAATGTTTATGTATTAACGTAGGTTTTTACTGCGGAAACTTTTGTACAAAAACATTTTTTTGTTATTGGAACATGATTGAAGTGACCACCGGCGATTGACATCTATTCTAGCCTATATAAATACTAATACAACGAGGAAAGATTTGTATTTTTGTATACTGAAATAACTCAAAAAGTACTGAGCCGATTACAAAAAATCTTTCATCAATAAAAAGCTATGTTATCAGCGAGTAACATTGGTTATTTTGTACTATTTTTTAACCCCACGTGGACGAACCTGTGAGCAGTTAGTCTATACTATTATAATAAAGCGTAAACACACACTTCTTTGTTGCCTAAGATGTCAGCAATTACAACATATTTTTGAATAATTTTTTTATAGTAAAAAGCTCTACACTTTCGTCACGCTTTAGGCTATAAATTTTCACGCCATTAAACTTAGGGGTTAAATATTTTGGATAA
>NW_013526370.1:0-538 GCF_000836215.1 Papilio polytes
CGCTTATCGAAAACTCGAAACTCGAAAATCGAAAATCGCATATCGCGTCATGCACATAGAGCATTGCGCATAGCGCATAATGCATATCGCATATCGCATAGCGCATAGCGCATAACGCATATCGCTTATCGAAAACTCGAAACTCGAAAATCGAAAATCGCATATCGCGTTATGCACATAGCGCATAGCGCATAGCGCGTAGTGCATAGCGCATAGCGAATAATGCGTATCGCTTATCGAAAACTCGAAACTCGAAAATCGAAAATCGCATATCGTGTTATGCACATAGCGCATAGTGCAAAGCGCATAGCGCATAGTGCATATCGCATAGCGCATAGCGCATAGCGCATAACGCATATCGCTTATCGAAAACTCGAAACTCGAAACTCGAAAATCGAAAATCGCATATCGCGTTATGCACATAGCGCATAGTGCATAGCGCATAGCGTATAGCGCATAGCGCATAACGAATAACGCGTAACGCTAATGAAAACTCGAAACTCGAAAATCGCATATCGCGTTATGCACGTAGCGCATA
>NW_013526371.1:0-858 GCF_000836215.1 Papilio polytes
GTTCCGTTCCCTTCCACGCCAAAATCTATCTTACTAATCTTACTAATATTATAAATGCAAAAGTTTAGATGGATGGATGTTTGTTAGAGTTTGTAGCCTAAACAACTGAACGGATCTCAATTAAATTTGGCACAGGTTTAGAGCATAGTCTGGAAGAACACATACTACTTTTTATCCCGGAAATAGTTACGGTTCCCGTGGGATTCATTAATTTAGTTTATTAATGTTCACTCGATCATTCTGCGACGGTTCAACATATCTTATTGAAATTTGACACAGATATAAAAAGTCTGGAGTAAACATGGGATACATAGTTCGTATGTTTTCTAATACCACGCGGAAGAAGTCGCGGGCAATAGCTTATATTTTACAATAAAGCATAACACTTTGTTACGTAGAATATCAGCGATTACAACATACTTTTAAACAACTCTTTTTTTAATAAAAAGCCTTACACTCACGACACGCTTAAGGCTATATTTTTTACACTTACGACACGCTTTAGGCTATATTTTTTACACTTACGACACGCTTTAGGCTATATTTTTTACAATGTTTCATTTGGAAAGTTAATAAATCAGAAAACATTATTATGCGAGAAAGGGACAAAAACTGCAAACCATATCAAGATTGCCATGGTAACAGTAATTATCAAATGGTATAACCTTCTTTCTTGTTTGAACATTTAAAAACATTTACAATTGAAAATCTCATAAACGTTAAGAATAAAAAAAAATAATGAGTCAGCTGGACTATAGCTGCTAATAAAATATAGCCGCTTTAACATCTTAGCACTGCAGGGCCGACACGCCCCCAGTAATACCACGACCACGCAAAAGACAGGCGTGAAGTGGAAGC
>NW_013526372.1:0-3220 GCF_000836215.1 Papilio polytes
ACATATGAAAATTCGAAAAATCGAAAATCACATTGGTACAGCGGGATTCAAACCCAAGACCTGTAGATTACAAGTCAAGTGTTCAAACCACTGAGCCACCGACGCTCTTCTCTATATTATAGACTAGCTATTGCTTGCGACTTCGCCAGCGTGCAGTTAAAAAAACAAAACACATGTAAAATAAAAACGCCTATGTTACACACACTCAATTTACCTTTCTAATGATGAAAGAATTGTTAAAATTGACCAAGTAGTTTTTGAGTTATTTCAATACATACAAAAATACATAAATATAAATCTCTCCTCTTTATGATATTAGTACAGACTAGCTGATCCCGTGCGGCTTCATCCACATTAATATTATGAAAAAGTTTATTTTATTGTTTACATTAGCGAAATTTTTCATTGCAAATATCCAAATTCAAATACACAAGTGACAACAAAGGCTTTTGATATCGGGTAACAATTACCATTACCATGACAACCAAGCTTTTATGTTGTCAGCTTGTAATTTTTGTCCCCATTCCCCATATTTTTCTTTCTCTCGTCTATTGTAGGCGTTTTGTGTCAATATAATATACTCCATGACACTCTGGAGAAGAAGACAAATCAAATGACAGTTCATTTATCAAAATCAGTTAAGTATTTTAGACTGTAAGCTGTAACATATGAAAAGCATTACACTTATTAAAAAAACACTAACCTCATCTTTGTCACTCATATCTTCCGGTTCCGCTTTAGTCGCGTAGTTTTTCAAATATTTCTTCGCTACCTTTACTCTTGACACCTTCGTACTCTAAAGTTTAAAAAAAATATTACATCAATATCTTCGCTACCTTATTCTACTCCTATAGTAAAGTGCCGGTTTTTCATCCAAATAACTCATCATCCATCATCTCAATCATCACCTCCATCATGTCACCTTTCACACAATCCATCTCGTTCTGTGTACCTTTGTCAAAACTCATAACTAACGTTCTCTTTGTTAATATTTATATTAAAAATGTAACAAACGTTATTATCATCCACTTGCCCTTATCCCTTATTGAGGGTCGGCACAGTATGTGCTCCATACATCTATCAGCCATATCTGAATCCACTCCTTTCTTAAGCATATCTTTCACACAATCCATACTTTCTTCGGTCTTCCTCTTCCTTTGTAGCCATCCACATTCAATCTTTACATTTTCTGGTCCACACCACGCTAACCTTTTGCTTCTCAATTTCTCCACCACTTGCGCTACTTTCAAACTTCCTCTAATGTACACATTCTTAACTTTATCATCTAAAATAATAAAATATGTCATTTTTTATTATTTTAGTAGTTTTTTTTGGTAATTTTCTAAATATGGAAGTCGGGATTCGAACCCACGACTAACAAAATCAGTACGCGATACCATTAACCAATGGCTGGTAAAGACATCTATACTATTATAATAAAGCGTAAACACACATTTCTTTGTTGCCTAAGATGTCAGCAATTACACCATATTTATGAATAATTCTTTCTTTAATAAAAAGCCATACACTTACGTCACGCTTTAGGCTATATATTTTCACGCCATTAAACTTAGGGTGTAAATATTTTGGATAAAAACCCTAATGTGGGAAAAAGGCCATAAGTTGTTGCCAACAAAGAAAGAAAGAAGCTAAAGTTTGTCATGTTATGTCATTTTGACATTTCTTATTGATAATTTGACGAATGTAAACAATAAAATAAAGTTTTCATAATTTCATGCGGATGAAGCCGCACGGGAACAGCTAGTACTAATATAAATGCGAAAGTTTAGATGGATGTTTGTTAGAGTTTGTAACCTAAACTAAACGGATCTCGTTGAAATTTGACATAATCGTAGAGGATAGTCTGAAAGAACACATAGGCTACTTACTTTTTTTAATTTCACGGGGACAGAGTCGCGGGCGCAAGCTAGTTTCCTAAAACTTACCCCAAATATAAAATCATCATCTTCATCGGATGATACTTCTTTTATTTCCTTCTTGATTAATTTTAAATTTGGTTTTTTCTTACGTTTTGCTTCATCTTCACCAAGCATTCTCTGTTATTAGAGAAAAGGACAGATTATTTTTTTATAATACAAAGTGGCAAACGAGCAAGCCACTTGAATCCGCCAAAACGGCGACCGCTGCCCAGACTGCAATTGCAGCGTTGCCTACCCTTAATTGACGGAGGAGACGCACATAAAGAGGATATTTCCTCTTCCTATGCGTCTCCTCCACCGTCATTTGCACTTTCCCTTCCCATCCTTTCCTTATAAGAAAAGGATGGTAAGAGAAAGGGACTTTTATTAAGCCTCCGGCACCACACAATTGCTCCCACTTCACGCCTGTTTTCTGTGTGGTCGTGGTATTAATGGGGGCGAGCCAAAAAATTCTTGCAAAGATGTTAAAGCGGACTCTACCACTGTTATACACATAATATATCTGTTGCTTGCGTGTTTACGTTAAATTTATAAAGTAATAAACATAGCCTATGTTACTTAGTGATAAGCTATGTGTTGGTGAAAGAATTTTTGAAATTGTCCCAGTAGTTTTTGAGTTATTTCAAGACATACAAAAATACAAATCTTTCCTTTTCATAATATTACAAATATTCGTATAGATAGATAAAACGTAAATGCACTAATTAGGGCCTTTCCCACCAATTTGTAAATTCAACAAGTGAAATATATGACGGAATTATCGGATTTTGTTCCCTTATCTGACAGTGACGTCACTAAAACTGCCCCTATATCAGTTAGTGGTGGGACATGCCCTTAGTTACTTTGGATGTCAGCAATCACAGCATATTTAAATAATTATTTTTAAATAAAAAACCATACACTTAACACACTTTAGGCTATATATTTTTACTCTATTAATTTTAGGAAGTAAATAATTTGGATAAAAATCATGTGGGAAAGGGACAAAAACTACAAGCTGACAACATTAAGGAAGCAAGTTTGCTGGTAACGGTATTTGTTGTCTGTGCATTTGAATTTTGACAATAAAATAAAGTTTTCATGCGGATGAAGCCACAGGGGAATAGCTAGTTTATAATATTAGTATAGAAATATGGATTTTCATACATACCAACAATTCATCAGTATCATGTCCATCATCGTCTGAATGTTTAGAGTCTATCTCACTCTCTTTACCTTCTGTCTCCTTCTTTATTGGTTTATCTGACTTCCTTATCAAGAACGCTCCCAATTCTTCTGGA
>NW_013526373.1:0-850 GCF_000836215.1 Papilio polytes
AACCTACACACAATAGGATGTTATCCGTGGCTGCAACACGCACCGTAAACGCGTAGGTACTGCTCAGAATTAACGTGAATGAAACACTAAAACAAATACAATAACGTGTAAACACTTTTCATTCGTTGTATTATTAAACGTAATATGAAATACTCTCGTTAAAGGTTCGCAGACGATGGATAACAACAGCACCTGAAGCAGGGTCAGCGTTCACTTGCGAGACCGTATTCGTGACGTCATGATCGTCGATGACATCACGAATACGGAATAAGGAAGAACATTTCATGAAATACATAAAATGTATGTGAAAATGATGCACAAATATTACGAATACTATAAAGTTCAAAACAGTAAGATGTGATGCAATTTTTGCAAAACTTGTCTATCGATTCAAGTATTTCTATTGGGCACAGAAAACTATTTATTTGTATGTGAGTTGCCTTTTCTCTGTTCTTGTATAACCTATTTTAAAGGACAGTCCATCTTCTTTTCTATATCTACTGAGCTGAACGGAATATCTTTTAAAATAACATTAGACCGCTCGCGGCTTGCTGATGCTCAGGTGTACTGACTCACATGAGGACAGGTTACACGGTTATGCTATTTTCGGCTTTAATTCCCACACAATAATGGTCAAAATACCGTGGATAGGGCTCGCAATGTTTACTCAGATGTTAAAGGTATTGAAGAAATTTGTATTTGATCTTGAAATAATATCTTTGATACGAAGCATTTTAAAAGGAAGTGGTTACAAATTAATCGTACAGATACCTCAATGAAAAACATACCATAAATTAGATCTTTGTCAGTCTCCCAGATATTGAAGTTGCGCTACGAAGTTTTCTTTCAT
>NW_013526374.1:0-900 GCF_000836215.1 Papilio polytes
CGTATGCCTGAACGTCCGGTGGTAGAAAGGGGACGGTGGAATTAAAGAACTTAAATTACTTTCTTCGGTCTTCCTCCTTTGTAGCCATCCACATTTAATCTTAACACTTTTTGGCTTATGTTCCCATCCTCTCGAATAATATGTTAATACCACGCTTTTGCTTCTCAATTTCTCCACCACTGACGTTACTTTTAAACCCCCTCTAATATACACATTGTTCACTTTATCCCTTATTAATTTAATTTTTTAAAATACATGACCTGAGCAAACTCGATAAGAATATTACACAATTCATAACATCGGTCATGGATGTCGGTGACTTAAACACTATCCTGGCTTACCCGTCTACGGATGAGGCTGGGATGGTGGTTAGGTTGGCCGCCATCTGTTTAAGAAAGCAGTTTGATAACTGAGTTTTGTAAGTTTTAGACTTATGGGGCGTTATCGCCGCTTCGCGACAAAGCGTCCTGTAAGAATAAATAAAAAAAAACTTCGGTCAGTACGCATATTTATAGATACTTATACATTTCCAATCCACTGAAATTCTGTTTTAAAATTTACCGTCGAATATATATCAGGTCTTTTAGATACGCCAGTCCTTTCGAAAAACATTAGTGTAATATTAAAGAGATCTTTGTATTCCAAAACTAACAAATTAAAACTTCTAACAGAGTGTAGACTTACTAACTAGTGTAAGTAACGAATTGATTTCTCTGAGTTTCTCTGAGTTGTCTTAGTTAATTTACTGTCAATTATAAAGTTACGCCTCGTCTTTGATTGTGTTGGAAGCCATATTCGTGCATTTGACTCGACCACTTGAATATATAGTAGTGGGTGATTTTCAAAGAACAAATGCTATTGAAATATTATTTACTAGACGTTGCTCGCAGCTTCGTTCGC
>NW_013526375.1:0-532 GCF_000836215.1 Papilio polytes
GAATAACATCAGCTTCAAATTCCTGTAAAGATTCACCTTGTGTTTGATAGCGGTTCTTCAATTGAGAATGATATACATGTTCCAAATGGCTCTGGCCATATCTCAATTCTAAATTTTTAACGAGTACGTTATAATCATCCTGCTCCTTGACGCTAATAGTTTGCAAAATATCTGTAGCCTCTCCACGAAGGGCTAACGTCAACGCTAAAGCCTTTTCAGATACAGACCAACAATTTGCTCTAGACGCTGCTTCAAATTGACGGTGATAATTATTCCAACATGTCGTACCGTCATACTTAGGAACTTTCATGTGGATGTTCGTCGGTTTCGCGTCAATGGTCGAATATGATGTGCTCTGTCGTCCTGCGTCGTTGACATCGCAAATTGTATCCCTTGATTTAGACATCTGACACGCCGCTAACTGCAATTTTAGGTCATTAATTTTTTTTTTTGAATTTCACCATTTCCTCACCAACTTCTTCCGCGAAACGTTTAGATGATTCTTCCATCTCCACCAATTTTTCGATCAAAA
>NW_013526375.1:620-2570 GCF_000836215.1 Papilio polytes
CAATGGTCGAATATGATGTGCTCTGTCGTCCTGCGTCGTTGACATCGCAAATTGTACCCTGTGAGTTAGACTTCTGACACACCGCTAACTGCAATTTTAGGTCATCAATATCTTTTTTTAATTTCACCATCTCTTTACTTACTTCTACGTTAAAACATTTAGATGATTCTTCCATCTCCACCAATTTTCCGATTAAATTTATGTCAACAGCCGGAGGAATTTCAAAAGAGTAACTATCTGGATCTTTACCTTCCTTCTCTCCTGCGGTCCTGAGTTTCTGTCTTAGTTCGTTTTTTTTTACCACTCGTGTCCAAGTCCCTTTCCTCCAATTCATTCATTCACTTCAATTCCAAAAAATCGATGAGATTCATGACTTATTTTACACCACCATCCCTACTAAATTTGAAGTGAATTGTCAAACTAATCTAAATTATTTAGACACACTATAGATTAGTTTGACAGTTCATGTCAATTCATGTGAAAATTTAGTAGGAATGGGTTGTGTAAAATCAAGCATGAATCTTTTCGATTTTCGATATTTATTGTTACGGAAGTTTGAATTGATAGATTCATAGTTATAACTTATGAATTAAAATTAAAACACTGTTTAGTCAAATTCATAATGACCTGCAGAACCATTACAAATAATGAGAGTGAATAAATATTTAATACTACTAGAGCCGTACGTAATCGAATTGGCTTTCGCTATTATTATTGTCATCGCTATATTCTCTACACCATAATTAATACTAGAATTGTCCTTTTAATTAGTTAATAAGAAAATAACAATTTTATTTAAGTTCGATAAATTCTATTTAAACCGAATATCGATAGTTCATAATTGTTCGCTATGCGTGTTTGATTCGTCCGTACTATACCTGTCTATTAAGTACGGCATTTGCCTTCATACACATTGAATTCGATACTTCATATACATCATTTATCAAACTAATAAATCATATTTAGACACACTATACCTCCATCATAGAGTTAAAATAAAGAAAATAAAAAAAAACCTTATTCTTAGGGCGTAAGAGTCAAGCTGCACGCAAAATGAACTTGAAACGAGTGAGAGGGCTACATGTGTCTACTATTTCCCTTTCTAACAATGACTTAGAGTTGCCAGATATCAGTCCTTTCGTTGTTTGTAGAAAAATAGGCAATTGATGTAATGTAATGCAGTAAAACTGTTTACTTTCAAAATGTTTCTAGATATTAATACTAATTTATTACCGACATGTTAAAGCAATTTTATTTTTTGTTACATGGAAAACTTTATTAATGCATAAAATTTGCGATTGGCGTACAGGTTTTCTTTTACTTGTTTGAAATTCGAATACCTGAACTGACAACACCGCATGACATTGTCAAATCGGACTTTAATGGCGGCGTTTTTAAAATCTGTGTTATTTTTAAAATTTCCTCGTAAAAATGGTGAGAACTTCTGTCGTGGAGGCTTGCGGAAAGGAGTATTATCCAGATTGTAAAACTATTACCTATGAAAAGATAAACCATCTTTTCATAGGTAATAGTTTTAAACATAATTTGTTAGTAAAGAATTACGGTGACCATGCACGACTGTCCAATCCTAGATATCATGAGAATGATTGAGAGAATCATTAATCAAATTATACTCGATTTTGGATTTTGAAATTTCAAATATTTTTTACAGAAAAAGTAAGAACTCCTAATCTCTCTAACGAATCTCTAGCGATTTGCATAAAAAAGGTAAAAAGAAAGAAAGGGTGGGGCCAACTTCACCCTAAAAATTAAAATTGCTTTTACGGAGAAAGTAGGAACTCTCAAACGAAAGTTTCTTTCTCTCAAACCCCCTCTAGCGACTCTTAAACGATTTGCATAAAAAAAGTAATAAAAACAAAACCGCCTTCCAAACATAATACACTAAAAACAAAATGTTCTCAAAAAAACAGTACACTAAAAAGTAACGAA
>NW_013526376.1:0-1328 GCF_000836215.1 Papilio polytes
ACTTTGGTGTGTTCTAGCACCGTAAAACATGGGTTTATACGTGCCAACGCCTATTCTAATGATTGCAGGCAAATATAAATTGACAGGTCTGATGGTAAAAGTGGTTGTTAGTACAAAGCCCTCGCTTGCGCAATGTGTGCTCTGAATATTTGATTGTGAGTTGTCTAGTGTCGGCGGCGAGCGGCGGCTCTAACGTAAGCCATCAAAGCGATGCATCGTCAAAGGTGCTTCCAATTGACGTTTGCATGAAGATTTAATTTACATATTTAAGAAAAGAATAATCTTACTAATATTATAAATGTAAATGTTTAGATAAGAATACCTAAACGACTGACCGGATCTCGATCAAATTTGTAATAAACGTAGAGCAGTCTTTTTAAAAAAATCTCCCCTTTTTGATGAAAAATTAATTAACGTGGACACCCATCCATAACAATATTATTATTTCCTATAAAAATATTTTTGAACAATAAGTAAATTCTCTAATATTCAAATGGTAAATGTGGGCATTTTTAATATCTACATGAACTAATATTTGATTTTAAATTTCATCATATAAATTAAAACACAGAACTAAACCAAAATTTAACTACATATTTTAAAGCTATAATCCCCGTTGCCATTATGTAACAAACAACCCAACGAAGCCATACTCAGAGAGAATACTTAATGCGAGCAAATGTTTAGTAAAACTTTTTCAATCTACCCACAAAGGGTTGCAGTGTTAATCCGACTATTATGGGATAGTGAATTATTAATGCCACCCCTCCCGCACCCCCATGTCGACATTACACCGAATGTTGCCGTACAGCGAAAAATAGTATTAAATAAAGGGTTGTAATGAATGAATTTGACAGTAATAGTACACTGCGGTAACATCCCATACAATTACTGGTTATGAGTATTGAAAACATAAAAATACGTGTAAAATACCAATCAAAGTCTTACGCCAGTAATTGTTACAACAGTTGCCACATGTTTGGTTTGTGGAATACATACATGTAAAAAAAATATAAAAAAGAGAGCTGTCAATCACTACATAGTATAAACAACAATAATTTCCCTTTGTCTATCTGTCTATATATATGTTTAAATCTTTTAAACTATGCAACGGATTTTAATGATTTTTTTAGATAGGACGATTCAATAGGAATGTTTATGTATAAAATCAGAGGTTTCTAATCAAAGGCGGATCCAGCTTTGGCGCCAGGGGGTCACATAGTCGTGGTCGAATCAAGGGCTTGACAAAATATGTAAATATATTTTGTCAAGCGTGGATCAACCAGCTCAGGGGAGGGGGCAGATGGGGGTCATGACCCCCCCCCCCC
>NW_013526376.1:1453-1732 GCF_000836215.1 Papilio polytes
TACAAAATAGCTAGCTAAAAATGCTACTCATAATAAATGCGACACTTTGGATAGATAGATATCGCGTATCTCAAAATGGTTTAACGAATGTCGATGTAGAACATAGTCTGGAAGAACACATTGGCATTTACTGTATAGTTACTAAGTTTTTCAAACTCCGCGCAGAAGACACGGCTAAAATTATTACACGAATATTTATCTATTTGTACTAACAAGAAGTTTTATGAGAACGTTTTGTTTGAACAAAGAAGATAGATTAAGATAAACGTTACAATAACT
>NW_013526377.1:0-1086 GCF_000836215.1 Papilio polytes
GTCTATAGTATGGCGGGAAAAATGACTGGAGTATTTTTATAGCATTTGAAATAATGTTTTTAGGTCTCGTTGATATTTTTCTTAGATTTCAAAAGCACGGTGGTATACCAAATTTTATCAGATAATACAGATATATATCAGATATATAAAAATATACCTTTTATTTTTTATCTGACGTAATAAATACAGATTTACTTTCTTCTGGTTAGTTTATTGAAATACTAGCTGTTGCTTTGACTTCGTCCCCGTAAAATTAAAAGATATAACCTATGTTATTATTACCTTTCTAATAGTGAAAGATTTTTTGAAATCGGTCCAATAGTTTTTTTAGTTAACTCAATACATAAAAAAAAAATCTTTTCCCTTTATTATATTAGTATAAATAAAAAAATCCTTAATGAATAAATTTTGTTTATTTGGAAAAAATCAGTAAAGAACAAAAAAATCTAAAAATCTCAATAGGGGTTAAGTAGACATATTTTGACATAAAGCACAATCTTAACAAAGGTGCAATTCCTAAAGGACAGAAACCCCTTCCTATTTGTAAAGCTCCGTCAATTTTCTGTCTAAGGACAAATATCCGACAGGTCTGTGTTTATTTTATAAACAAGGGAGCGAAATATCACGTGATTTCCACTGTCAAAACACGTGTGAAAACTATTGTCGTCTCTTTCCTTCATTAAAAAAGACGGAGACAATAACACATTACACAATAATTAAAACATCTGTTTGAAATTGAATAAGGATTTGTCGTCTATACTGTTATAAGAGGAAAGATTAGTATTTTTGTATGTATCGAAACTCAAAAACTACTGGTCCGGTTTAAAAAAATCTCTATTAAAAACTACGCTAAGCTAGCCGTTATCAGTGAGAACATATTCTACATTTTTTATTGTTTTTTTTTACACTTCGCGGGGACGAATTCGCCAGCAATTATTTCATACGTGTTTATGCTTTCGTTACATGAGCGAGAACGATATATAAGAACAGAGACGGAACTAATCAACGATGGCTTGAATAACCTCAAGTGTGTACACAATTGTCAACGATTCCCGCAAGAAAACTGTTTCCGTTTCTAATCAAGGG
>NW_013526378.1:0-1591 GCF_000836215.1 Papilio polytes
GGAAATATCCTCTTTATGTGCGTCTCCTCCTCCGTCAATGGAGTGTAGGCAACGCATCTGCAATTGCGGATGTTCATGTGTAGCGGTCGGTTTCCATTTCGGTGGATTCAGGTGGCCGCTTGCTCGTTTTTCACCTTATATTATAAAAAATAGATCCTACCTAAAATACTTAATGCCCCTTAAAGAGCTGAACTAATAAAGTGCACTGTGAAAAAGCTAAAATGGTCGTATAACAAACTGGCGGATTTTCGGACAGCCACCACTTATATGTATGAAATGAAAGGGCTTGAAAAATAGCATTTACTGGTATATATGATAAATTCATAAAAACTGTCACAGTCGATGAAAATGCTAATAGTAGAAATAGAAAAAAATTAATCCCGGTTAAATTCATACATCCACAAGATCTTTTATTGTTGTTGTGACCATTTCCTGGCAAGGGAATTGCCGACCGGGATAGCGGTCATGCTGAATATTTTATGTTAGTTAAACAACAGTCTCGCTGGAGCTATTGAAAAAGTGACAGTAAATTTTGGATAATATAATATTGGGACCGAATTTCTGATACTGGTTTATTTAAGGAATATAAACAATGAAATGTGTTCCTCGGATATGTGTATCTATGGTTCCTCTGGCATTGGGGATATTCATGAGCGTAAAATAAAAAAAAACAAGCAATTGTTTGTTTCCCTTATATCTATACTCTATATACACACACACTACTTTGTGGCGTAGGATGTCAGCAATCACAGTATATATTTAAACGACTCTTACTTTCAAAATAACCCTACACTTACGATATGCTATAGGCTATAAGTTTTAGGGTAATTAAACTTAGGGGATGAATAAATTGGAAAATACCCTTAATGTGGGAAAGGATCCATAAGCTACAAGCTGCCAACATTAAGGAAGCAAAGTTGTTATGGTTTGTTATCATGTCAAACCATTTTGAAATTTGCAATTGATAATATGACAATGTAAACAATAAAATACAGTTTTTATAATTACACGCGGATGAAACCGCACGGGAACATCTAGTTTTTTTTAATAAAACACTAAGCTAATATTGTTAAAACTCTACGTCATACATTATTACGCAGACGTGTTCTTGGCTAATAAAATAACAAACTTCCCCAATTTTTAATCACACTGGGGATATTTTAAACTTACGAACTCGGAATTATAAACTTGATAAACTACTGATAATTGTTGAATGTATACGCTTTATTTCGAAATGTATTTTAAAAGTGATTTCATATTATTAACTTCGATCTTTTGATTGTGCATTAACTTTCTAGTAAACGAAGATATAATTACTGCGGATGAAAAGAGACTTCCATGTTAAAAATAGAGATGTCTGCTTACAACATCCTTTATCGTTATAGGTTATCGCTTGACATATATTTGCGTTGCATGACTTAATAATAACAAGCAATAAAATGCAAACATAATAGAGAGGTACTTCCCTTTCAGTTGACATCTTTGTTTTATGAGAAAAGTGAAGTACCTGATTTTCCTTAATATCTAGTATAAATACTGGACGTGGTAGCTAGAAGCGGCTATCAGAACTTTAACGTTATTAGTAAAAGAC
>NW_013526379.1:0-719 GCF_000836215.1 Papilio polytes
ATGTAGTTAACCCTTTAGTTTGCAATTAGGAATTTTACGAAAAAAATATTATCGTCTTCAAATAATTTTTTGCTACTACATAAAAACGAAACGTCACAGTTTAGTAGGAAAATTATACGTATGCCAACTTTATATTTTACATTTGAACACAAATAAAGCTTGAAAAACACATTTTTAATCCAAAATTGGATCGTACATAGTTTGCGTGAGGCGATTGAATCGTAAATCTTTACGAAAAAAAATGAATGTCGTGTCACTGAATGGAATGGAAATGTTACTATTTATTAGGACAGGTTTAAAATTTTACATGGTTCTTTTTTGAACACTTTGTTCTTTTTTATTTAATTGTTTTCATTATCAGCCAGTATTTAAAAAAAGAAATTTACGACGGAATTTTTAAATTTCGAGCATTAAGGGCCTGTCCCATCAAATTATAAATAGCCTGATTTGTTCTTTTTTATTTATTGTTTTCATTATCAGCCAGTATTTAAAAAAAGAAATTTACGACGGAATTTTTAAATTTCGAGCATTAAGGGCCTGTCCCATCAAATTATAAATAGCCTGATTACAATCCAACATGTAAAATATCGGATTTTGTTCCCTTATCAGACTGTGACGTCATTTTAAGCTATCTGAGCTACTATCAGCTAGTGGTGGACAGGCTCTAAAATAATTTTTGAGTCAAATTACGTGTGAGTTGAGTGTTTAGTTTACAAATT
>NW_013526380.1:0-1591 GCF_000836215.1 Papilio polytes
TTATTATTTTCGTTATACAACTCTTTCATAATCGCCTTGTCGTTTCTTAAACGCAACGCAACCTTTGACTGTACTATCGCACTACTGGTGTGATATTGTCGATTGTTTCACAGCCACCAATTGTTTAGTTGCACAACTAAAAATCGCGTAGTGTTCTCATCTCCATAAGCTGAAAATCAAAGGGCCACTAAACAGTTGTGCGATAGATTATTCAAAAGTGTGCGAGCGCTATCTGGCAAATACCAGAGTAATTTTGTTTCATGAAGTTTGATTTAACATCAATTTGACTGTATGTATAAATGAAATAAAATTTGTATATTGACGTTATTAATCTGTTCAGATATAGTAATTTATTGAGATATATCTTTGTTTATCGATATTAATTTGTATTGTGTTGTTACAGGCCAGTCGAAAGATATCAAAATGCGGATATCTTTTCGTGGCGCCGGGCTGGGACTTCTCCAATCCGCTGTACAGGACAAAGGTAATGTAAAAACAATTAATTGCCCTAAATATAACTGTTCACCTACAACTGTGATATTTCTTTAAAATACGATAAAAGGAATTCATTAAAATTCGATTTTGAAATGATATTTCTACAGTTGTCAAGTTTTTAGACATTCTGGTGTCTAGCGTATTTTTCTAGCCTTAAAAAATAAGTAGTTACGTAATAATAACCACGCGGAATTAACAATTTACTAGTATTACACATTAATATACTTGTAACAACATTAATCTAATAATCTCACCAGAATGGCGCGAGATTCTCAAAATTTCGTAATGACATTGACAGATGTCACAGAGAAGAGAGGTGTATGCTGATGTTCTAGTGTTGTCCCGATTTCTTTTTACCACTAGTAACAATTAAACTTATTTAATTCTTTCTAATATACTGTTTAATAATTGTAGAGATTTTTTTTAAAATTCGAACATGATTCTCAGAAGTTTTGTTTCTTTTGTAGTTAATAAAAATTAATATAACTCAAGTAAATATGTTAAGGCCAAAACGTGACATAAACCAATCGATTCAAATTATTCGGATAAATTGTTTTTGTAAAAATAAATGTTTTATTTTATGACTCTTCTAACATTAGTAAATTCTTTGTTGAATTTTATTAACATTCGACAAATAACATAAAACATTTTATTGATTGTAAAAATTTATAACGAAAAAGAAAAATGCAAATACAATCGCATATATTCTATTCTCATATATTTTTAGGAAATATTTACTAAAACATTTTTGTATTTGCCAAATTTATTTTGATAATTATATAAACAATATTGATCCTGTAGACTTTTTATTTTTTAAAGCAACTTAATTCATTTTCATATTATAAAAATCAATAAATTTTAATAGTGACATTATTTTTATATATTTAATACTAGCTTTCGCCCGCGACTCCGTCCGCGTGGAATAAAAAAATAATATAAAACATAGCGTATGTTACTGACTGATAACGTAGCTTTTTAATGGTGAAAGAATATTCAAAATCGGTTAAGTAGTTTTTGAGTTATTTCATTACAATCAAACAAACAAAGTTTTCTTTATAATATTAGTATAGACAATGGTACATTAATTTGTCATATG
>NW_013526381.1:0-556 GCF_000836215.1 Papilio polytes
GAAACATTCCAGAAGTGAGTTTAACTTTGAGGCTGTCACGCAGAAGTTTCAGGTGAGCGAGATTTTAACCTCAGGTACACAATATATCTATACTTTTATACAAATATAATAAAGTGTAAACACACATTACTTAGTAACCTAGGATGTCAGCAATTACAGTACGTTTTTGAATAGTTACTTTTTTAATAAAAAGTCCTACACTTACGACACGCTTTAGGCTTTATATATTCACGCTATTAAGCTTAGGGAATGAATGATTTGGAAAAAACTTTATACGGGCAAGGTAGAAAATTAATAAGTTGACTACATCAAGAAAGCAAGGTAACCATGGTAACAGTCATCATTATCCAATGACAAAGACCTTGGTTGTCATTTGTATATTTAACTTTTGAGAAATGTAAGTAATAAAATAAACTTTTTATTATTTCAAGTCACTTGAGAACAGGTCGTAATGTGTGTATAATGTATTGTGTGTCAGGCAATGTCAATGTACGAGCAAGGCGCGGTGTCGTGGGCGGTGGGCGGCGCGGTGTGCGAGGCGCTGGCCGCGTACGCC
>NW_013526382.1:0-2751 GCF_000836215.1 Papilio polytes
CAATAATTAGTAGATATACGTTTGAATCTTCGAGATAATTTCAACGTACTTCACGCATCAACAAAACGTTGACTTAACAGGAGTCATTCACTTGTTTCTTGTATGTAAACTAAAGAAAACTCTTCGACCATTTTCCGTTTTATATATTTATTTCAAATGTTTAATTACAATTACAAAAAATAAGCCTAACTAAATGTAAAGGCGTAAATAGGAACGGAAATCTGTTTTACGTAAAAAAAAAACTACATTATTAAAAAACCTGAACAATTCTAATAGCAGTTTTACATTTAACTTAAATAAGCTTCCCTGAATTTATCTTATTAAAATACAAATTAAGTGGTAATTAAGTCAAAATTCGTACATCACGGTAAAGATGTTAAGTGGCCAATTATATACAATGAAGATCTACTTAACGGCAAGTGTCTAAGTAACTTAACCCGTGAGCTATGCTAAGTGATTACCAAAACCGAAATTACTTTTCCTCAAGTTGGCTAATTATCGTTAGAATGATTGTTTTTAGTCCGAGACGACGTGGCTAAGTAAAGTATCTCATAATATAGAAACTATGAATTAATTTTGAACACACAAATATTTATTTAATAGTCAGGGGTGTATTGAATGTCAAAGTATGCAACATTTAATTAAGTTTAATAGTGTAAGGGGTCCAGCACGAAAATTTACGAGAAAGTAATACATAAATAGGATTTTTATTGCCACAAAAAAAAAACTACATATTCAATCATAAATATTGCAATCTTAGAGCTAGTAAAAAAGTCAAATCAGGGACGGCTCACGTAACTGGTAACATTAACGACAAAATTTGTATATTTATGGTGCGTATCGGGTGGAATGTACCAATTAAAACAAATTTTGTCGATGAAATTACAAATACTTTCTCCCAAATTTTCGAGCGAGACCTTTGATTTATTTTAAAAGTAACTTTAACGAATACCGGTACTTTATTAGCTGTAAGTACTTTTTTATTATTTTTTTTAGTTAACATAAGATTTCAGGTAACTTTTTGATCCGATTCGATAAATACAGATAATACTTAATCAGATTCGAACATTCCAGAACAATTATCTGAAGCTTCTAAATGAAATCGTGCAACCGCATTTTATCAAACGATTTATTTGTCTTTATTTATAATGCTAAAACAACGGGCAAAAGAATTAATATTGATGTCGGTAAAACAATAACAATAGATCTTAATGAGGTGGTTGCTTTTAAAATTAAATATTCATGTATTATTTATATTGGAATATAGTATAAAACTAGCGTTGGCTCTCAGCTCCATCCGCGTGGAATTAAAAAACAAAAGTAGCCTATGTGTTCTTCCAGACTATCCTCTACATCTGTACCAAATTTCATTGAAATCAGTTCAGCTGTTTAGGCTAAAAACTCTAACAAACATCCAACTGTCCATCCATCCATCCATCTAAACATTCGCATTTAATTAAGTCATCTTATATTTCTGAGAAATGAAAGTGAAGGAAGGGGAATATAAATGTCGCATTTTCTGCTGATCTATAATTTTATTTATTACCTTCTCAGTTTATTCAATTTAAGTAAAAGGGATGACATGTTTATATACAATTTATAGCCAGTGGAAACCGAAGGTAAGTTTGATCTATGCGTGATTGTCGTAATTTAAGTTGAACCAAAACGTAAATAATGATTTTCATTGTAAAAGATATGACCGATTTGAATTACAAATGTTAGAATTGTAATGTTTTTGTTTGACTGTGTTATTGTGTTGTAACTCAATGGAATTCTATTATAATATTAACCACGATTCCGTCCGCGTGGAATTTAAAAAAAAAAGTAAATAGACAATGTGTTCTTCCAGACTATCCTTTACTTCTATGCCAAATTTCATTCAGATCCGTTCAGCCGTTTAGGCTACAAACTCTAACAAACATCCATCCATCTACACTTTCGCATTTATAATGTTAGATTACACGAGCGAAGTCGTGAGTATCAACTAGTGAGATATAAACAAATTATCCACAATTCAAAACAACAACAGAACTTTTTTCAACTATGTTTACAAGTTACGGTAAAACTAGTTTTTTAACTCATATGTTTTCTAACCTGTTTTAAAACTATGGATTTTTAAGACGGAAGTTAAATCTTTTGAACCAGAATTTAGTTTTGTATTTCCTTGTTATTTGTATGATATACCGGGAAGCGAAACCTGTACTATGAAATAATAAACATCCAGTTCTGATCAGATTATTTACTTAAAATTAGTTATTTTAACTTTAAAAAAAACTGTTATCGCTTGCACGTAACCTACAAGAGAACAATGTTAAGACGCTCAGGTAACGAATTACGCATTTTTGGAAGCTTAGAACAGGACTTCTACAAAGATTTGATGCGTGTAACTTCAGTCCTCAAACTATAATCTGGTGGACCAGAATCACGATTAGGCCAATTTTTCTTGATAGATTTTTGATTTGAATAAAAAAAACACCTGTCTGCAATAATACGACGAAAGTAAAAGCTTTTGCCCGCGAACTAATCCGCGCGTAATTTAACGAAAACTGAAGTAGCCTATGAACTCTTCCAGACTATCCTCTACATCCGTGCCAAATTTCATCGAGGACTATTTAGCAGTTTAGCTACAAACTCTAAAAACATCGATCAAAAATAGTTTTAAAATCGTTGTAAATAAATATACTCCGTATTGTAATTATCAGAAATTGTAAATAGTTTAACAAAAAATGTAATTTGAGATGTAAAAGATTT